>NC_069504.1:601974593-602211150 GCF_027579735.1 Bombina bombina
GAACATAAGAAATTGCGGTATATGTGTCAGCAGTGAATGAAAATAGCGGTATATAAATTCCCAAAATAGCCGGTCACAACTGAGTACGTGAGAAGACTGCACTGTCACACTTTGGGGTATCACCTTACGCGTTTCGAAGTTTGTACTTCTTCATCAGAGGTAGTGGAAAGTGCAGTAAACCGGCATAGCTTTTAAAGGTGTTTAGTGGGAGTGGTCTTCTCCGTACTCTGGTGTGCGTGATTACGTCAATAAGCTTATCTGCCAATGGAAACTAGTGTGTGGACTATTTCCTGAGTTTCTTTACTGATAGGTGGCGTGGCCAATCTCATTCTCTGTATACACAGTTGCTATAGAAACTAAAAGAGGCAGATATATTGCGTGTGCGTTTCCTACGCTGTGTAACATCATTGTTATGTTGCTGCTATGGTTACTCTTACTGGCGTGACTACATCGAAATATAGGACAGAACAGTTGCTTGTTATAATGAAAGAAAAGGGATAATAAATATAAGTGTGTATGTTTGATGGAGTCCATTTCTGCATGTAAAAAGTTATCCATGTATAGTAGAGACCAAACACTGGGAACGGAGCTGTCTATATCTAAATGTTATGCGTTCAGCCTTATAAGATTGTAAGGACCGTAAATAACACCTCTCATAATTATAATTAGTCCTATCGATATTCACTTCTTATGTAGAGTGATCTTATTTTGGGCTCTGATTTTTATATATAAAAATTAAGTTTACACCATTATAGAGAACTTTTTTAGAGAAATTTTTGTATAAGGAAGACCCAGAGTTAAATATCCTTAGATTTTAGTATCTATATATACTTGGAATTTTTTTTTTTTTTTTTTTTTAATAAAAAGATTAAATTAAAAATGAATAAAAACGGTCAGATATTAAAATCTGAAGTATATTGGTTGTATAAAAGCTATACTATACCCAGGAGTGGGTGGACATACAATAAAATCTTAATATATATTTGCAAATAAGAAGTGTTTATCTTTCTTATATTTGTGTATAGAGAGGGTTTATATTCTGTTATTCGTTAAAAGACCATAAAGGCTCTATATTATGTTAATATTCTATGTGTACATGACCCTAAAAGGTCTTGGACTGTCATAGACTCATGGTGTTCAAAGTGCTGCAACTACGATTCGTTGTTATAGGAATGCTGCTAGGTCCAACTCTTCATTTAGACCCTTGGGTGCCATAGTGCCCATATAGTGGATCCAATATGACTCTCTTTGTCTCAATAGTTGGAATCTATCTCCTCCTCTTTTGGGGGGGACCACATGTTCTAGAATTGTTCCTCTTAGGGCTTGTGGATCCAGTTGGTGTTTGAATTTAAAATGTCTTGAGACGCTGTGGTCTTTGTAGCCTTCTTCAACGTTTTTTATATGCTTTAGTAGGCGGGTCTTGTACGGTCTTTTGGTGCGTCCTATATACTGCAGATTGCACGTACATTCCAACAAATATACTACGAATGTAGTTTTGCAGTTAGTGAGTTTGTTGATGGTGCAGGTTTTATTAGGAAGAGATGTAGAATGGATAATTTTCGTTGGTTTGTTTGTAATATAGGCATGTTCACATCCCTTACAATTAAGTCCGTTACATTTAAAAAAAAAACTTTGCTTTTTTCTCTCAACCAATTGCCTCCTTGATTTTGCTTCAATTGGCTTGGTGCTAGCATCTGTTTAAGATTCGTGTTTCTTCTAAACGTTATATTGGGAGCCAGACCCATCGTGTTCTTTAGGAGATCATCTTGTAACAGAATTGGCCAGTATTTTTTCAAGATTTTCTTAATTTCTGGGGCTGCTTCGTTGAAGGTGGTTATCATAGAAATTTTCTGTATACTGGATGTAGTTTTTTTATTATTATTATTTTTGACAGTAAGAAGATCTTGTCTTTCCAGGGATCTGACCTTTTTCTGGGCGTTTTCTACCAATTTTTTTGGGTAGTTTTTCTGAATAAATTTCTTTTTGAGTACATCTGATTCTTTATTATAGTCGGTCATTTTGGTACAATTTCGTCGTACTCTCTGAAATTGACCATACGGAATGTTGTTAATCCATGGTTTGTAATGGCCACTATTGGCTTGTAGATAGCCATTACAGTCTGTTTCCTTTGTATATAGATTTGTCATAATTTTATTGTCTTCGTGGAACAAAATCAAGTCCAGAAACTCTATTTGGATTTCCGAGATTTTTGAAGTAAATTTCAGATTAAAAGTGTTGGTGTTAAGCGTTTCAATAAAGTCTTGACATATATTCTCCTCCCCGTCCCATATTGCTACAATGTCATCAATGTACCTACCCCACCATATGATGTTGTTGTTGAAGGGGTTGTTGTTATAGATATACTGGTTTTCCCATTCGCCCATGTATAAGTTGGCGTAACTTGGGGCCATAGTAGTCCCCATGGCGGTTCCACTGATTTGTAAAAAATATTTGCTATCAAATTCAAAGAAGTTTTTCTCTAGGACGAACTTGATGCTTTCTAAGAGGAAACGTTGATGTTCCTCTGTCAGTTTTGTATTCTTTTTTAGTACTTGTTCCATCATCTTTATACCTAGATTGTGTGGTATACAGGTATATAAGGAAGACACATCTAATGTTACCCATTTGTATGTATTTTTCCATGATATATGGCTGAGTTGGACTATAAGGTCAGTAGAGTCTCTGATATAGGATGGTAAATTTCTAACCAAAGGTTTCAAGAAATCATCTACATATTGGGACAGTCTTGCTGTTAGAGAATCGATCCCTGATACTATGGGTCGTCCAGGGGGACCCTTTTAGGGTCATGTACACATAGAATATTAACATAATATAGAGCCTTTATGGTCTTTTAACGAATAACAGAATATAAACCCTCTCGATACACAAATATAAGAAAGATAAACACTTCTTATTTGCAAATATATATTAAGATTTTATTGTATGTCCACCCACTCCTGGGTATAGTATAGCTTTTATACAACCAATATACTTCAGATTTTAATATCTGACCGTTTTTATTCATTTTTAATTTAATCTTTTTATTAAAAAAAAAAAAAAAAAAAAAAAAAAATTCCAAGTATATATAGATACTAAAATCTAAGGATATTTAACTCTGGGTCTTCCTTATACAAAAATTTCTCTAAAAAAGTTCTCTATAATGGTGTAAACTTAATTTTTATATATAAAAATCAGAGCCCAAAATAAGATCACTCTACATAAGAAGTGAATATCGATAGGACTAATTATAATTATGAGAGGTGTTATTTACGGTCCTTACAATCTTATAAGGCTGAACGCATAACATTTAGATATAGACAGCTCCGTTCCCAGTGTTTGGTCTCTACTATACATGGATAACTTTTTACATGCAGAAATGGACTCCATCAAACATACACACTTATATTTATTATCCCTTTTCTTTCATTATAACAAGCAACTGTTCTGTCCTATTTTTCGATGTAGTCACGCCAGTAAGAGTAACCATAGCAACATCATAACAATGATGTTACACAGCGTAGGAAACGCACACGCAATATATCTGCCTCTTTTAGTTTCTATAGCAACTGTGTATACAGAGAATGAGATTGGCCACGCCACCTATCAGTAAAGAAACTCAGGAAATAGTCCACACACTAGTTTCCATTGGCAGATAAGCTTATTGACGTAATCACGCACACCAGAGTACGGAGAAGACCACTCCCACTAAACACCTTTAAAAGCTATGCCGGTTTACTGCACTTTCCACTACCTCTGATGAAGAAGTACAAACTTCGAAACGCGTAAGGTGATACCCCAAAGTGTGACAGTGCAGTCTTCTCACGTACTCAGTTGTGACCGGCTATTTTGGGAATTTATATACCGCTATTTTCATTCACTGCTGACACATATACCGCAATTTCTTATGTTCGTTAGAAAAGGACGGTTTGTCAGTATTCACACTAAACCAACTCAGGGCAATTACTGCTCAAGTTACTACCTTTGAATTTTCCCAGCTCAATCACTACCCCCATGTGATCTCACTATTCAGATTGGAATAGCGCTTTTATCTAATTATTGACTAATTCCACTCTCCTCGCTCATTTTGCTTCATTTTGTTTTGTTTGTGAGTCCCTGGGGCAAAATTAGGTGACTACTCGTAAACCTTACCTGAACAAGTATTTGGGATAGCCCATTCTTTACGCCAATACATAGGGCCACCCACACATATCAAGCACACAAAGGGCTCAAACAAACAATTAACAGGACTTTCCAAGTAACTAAAATATACCAATTATTGGAACTTTGTATCAGCAAGATAAGAAAATTATCCTCAAGATTGTATGAGTATATAATATCACTATACATATTTTATCATCTATCTACTACTCCTACCGGGGGACCCTTTGAACAACGTATATACACATTCCTGATATGCTTTATCCTTACCTCATCAATGATTGAGGTTTTAACATGTGAGTGTATTTCCTACCTTATTGCATAATAAATCAACCTGGTTTTTCAATATTACGCTATGTTCTTTTGCTTTTCTTTTTATATCCGACTATGAATATGAGAGTCTGAGAGATCCTAATCGAAGTACCATACTCCCATGAGTCACTAAGACTCCAACCATCGGAAAAAGGTTCTACTGGGCAAAGATCGTATATACCAAAGCGACTGAATCCTGAGAAGGAAATCAGACCCTCCTGTTTGAACCGATATACCCGTGACACTTGGACTAGTGGACACTACAGACAAGACAAAGATACTCCCTATATGAACAAACCTTACCTCATATGATTGGGGTAACATCTGGTAAGGAGACATCCTTTCACCTATCTATATATCCGAATAGACAAGCTACAGAACTCTAATAAGACTATTGCATTTGCAAAATAAGACAACCATTAATACACTAGAACTTTTTCAATTCTGAAGGTTTACTTAATTACCAACTATAGTGTTTACCATATCATTTATTATTGTGTAAATAATTTTTTATTTCGCTGCGCTGTACTACCCAGACAAATCCGTTCTCTTTAATATATATACATACGCACATATATATACATATAAATATATACACAAACACACATATATATATTTATATACATAGACGTGTGTGTGTGTATATATATATATATATATATATATATATATATATATATATATATATATATATATATATATATATATGTGTGTGTGTGTGTGTGTGTGTGTGTGTGTGTGTGTGTGTGTGTGTGTGTGTGTGTGTATATATGTGTATATACACCCCTGTTAAAATGTCAGGTTTCTGTGATGTAAAAAAATGACAAAGATAAATCATTTCAGAACTTTTTCCACCTTTAATGTGACCTATAAACTGTACAACTCAATTGAAAAAAAAAAATGAAATCTTTTAGGTAAAAGGAAATAAAAAACTAAAATAATATGGTTGCATAAGTGTGAACACCCTTTTATTTTATTTTTTTATGAACAGCTTTATTGTACTGTATATAAATCAGTTTTACAAAAGTTCGGAGATGCAGCTCCGGTGTGTAGAGTACAACAATAGCTGATGAGAACTCTGCATAAGAATCCATTTTATCGTGTTTAAGATAATATTCTTCAAATTCTATAATTTCAGACACTTTCTACATGTCTATGGTTGGCGTTTCCCTATTTCTCCAGTTTTTGGCTATCAGTATTTTAACTCCATTAGTCAAGATGTTAAATAGGTGGATGTATGGTTTATATCTAATTGTTAAGGGGGGTTTGTGTAGAAGCCATATTAGAAGGTCAAGTAGTAGTTGTGTTCCTAGTATATTCTCCACCTCCAAGATCACTTCTCTCCAGAGGTTCCGGATAGAGTTTCACCATCATCACATATGAGCTGTGTCACTATTCACGTGGCCACAGCGCCAGCATTTATTGCTATAAGTGTGGTATAAGCGATTAATTTTTCTTGGGGTGAGGTACCATTTATGTAGCAATTTGTAAATAGTTTCCAGGATAGAGGATGAAATTGAAGATGTCATCGTGGTTTGAAACATCAATGTACTTGTTTGGGGTAATAATATGACTCCCAGGTCCCTTTCCCAACTCTCTAGGTATGGGGGTATATAACCCGGTGGCGTGTGTGTTATAATTTTATATATGGTTGATAATGTGTGTCTCGGGGGGGTCCCGGATACAAAGGAATTCAAAGTTGCTCAGGGGTCCAACCATATTTCTGTAACCTATGTGTGTGGTTATAAAGTGAGTAGTTTGTCGGTAAGTGAACCAGTTGGTAAAACAGTCATGTCCCCTTGAGATTAGGTCGGTCTGAGAGGGTAATGGTTCATTGTTGGTTAGTGAGTGGATTGTGAGGTCCCTATTTTTCGTAGTTAATGTGGCTTGGTTGGAGTAGGGTCTCACCACAAAGTCTCCGTTTTCTATTAAGGATGTCAGTGGTGATGGAATTGACAATATTAAGGGCTAGATTTATTATAGCTGAGGCGTACAGGGGCGCGTATACGCGCCCCTCTACGCCTCAGCTCGCCTGTGGCGGGGTGAAATTACCCGCAGGTATTTGGCATTACACACGAGCGCAATTTTGCGCTCGCATGCAATCCCGCCCCCTGCCCGCGCACAGGCAATCACGCGAGGAGATTGAATTTCGCCAGTTTAGAGGTGGCGAAGAGCGTAGGGAAGCAGCGGTCTGGTGACCGCTGCTTGATAAATCATAGCGAGCAAGTTCTTATGAGAACTTGCTGCCGTAGGAGCTTCATAAATCTAGCCCGTAGTGCGTTGGGTTGTCGAATCTGATTTTTTTGAAAAAAAAATTTGGATTGCTCCAACATAACATCCCTAAGTGTGGCCTACCCATTATTAAGTGTTCCAGTGGGACCCACCTTTTATGTTCGAAATGGATGTTCCAGTCTACCAATCTTTGTAGGAAGATGGCCTGGCGATAAGCGGCGAGGTTCGGTACTCCCAGACTCCCTTGTGTTTTGGGAGTTTGCATTATTAATTGGTTTATTCTGGGTCGCTTTTTGCGCCATATGAAGTCGCTAAATGCTTTTTGTAGTGAAGGGAGAAATGCTTTAGGCAGAGGGATTGGTAAGGTTTGAAGGAGGTAGAGGATTCTTGGGAACACGTTCATTTTAATGACGTCTATGCGTCCTAACCACAACAGTTTTTTTAGAGCTCCATGAAGAAAGGTCTCTCACTATAACGCGCTTAATAGGTGTGTAGTTCAAGTGAAATATGTCGTCTAGTGATGGTGTGAGGTGCACCCCCAAGTATTTCAAAGAGTGGAAGCACCATATGAATGGGGTAACTTTTCGGGTGGCCATTAGATGTGGTCCGGACATGTTTATATTTAGTATTTCGGATTTTGACATATTTACAACAAAATTTGATAATAGTTGAAAGGTGTGGAACTCGGTTAGGAGGTGTGGGATTGAGTTCTCGGGATCGGTGAGAGTAAAAAGCATGTCGTCTGCGAACAGAGATAACACGTACCTCTGTCCATCTATGTTAAGACCAGATATCTGGGGGTTCTGCCTAATTTTTACTGCTAGGGTTTCGATAACACATGCAAAAAGGAGTGGGGACAGTGGGCATCCTTGACGTGTTCCGTTTGTGATGTGGAAAGGAGAGGAAAGGGCACCATTGACTAAAATCCTTGCAGTGGCTTGTGAGTATAAGGCGAAGATCCTAGCGAGTATCCTCGTCCCCAGTACCATATGGGTCAAAGTGGCCCGCATAAAATCCCAAGCAACACGGTCAAAGGCCTTCTCCGCGTCTGTTGACAAGAGAACGGAGAGGATATTTTTGAGTTTGGCATAATGAATTAGATTTAAGGCCCTGACCGTGTTGTCCTTCGCCTCCCTCCCCGGAACAAAACCGACTTGGTCGAAATGAATTATATCTGGAAGAATTTTATTCAGTCTGTGTGCTAGTATTCTTACATAAAGTTTGATATTTGTGTTTAACAGTGAAATGGGACGGTAGTTATAGGGGATATCCTGCAGTTTGTTTGGTTTAGAGATTAGTATTATGTGAGCTTCTAGCGCTCTAGGGGAGAAGGTCTTGTGTTCGTCAATGAACTGAATATAGTTTAGCAAATGTGGGTTCAAATATCTTAAAACACGTTATAGTATTTATGACTGAAGCCGCCTGGGCCCAGCGCTTTCCCGGTGGGTAAGCCCTTCAGGGCTGGTCTTAATTCATTTAGTGTAATGGGAACTTCTAGTTGTTCTTTTTGAGATTCAGTGATATGTGACAATTGGAGTTTTCCGAGGTAATCCTCTATTAATTGCGCCCTGACTGTGTCGTGGCTAGGATTGTTGGTATTTGAGTTTTTGATGTTATATAGTCTTTGAAAGAATGTTTTAAAGGTGTGAGTAAGTTGTTTAGTGGATTTCTGGAGGAGGCCACTGTCGTCTCTAATCTGCATGATATATGTGAAAACTCTTTTATAACTGGGGTTGTAGCTGTGTTCAGAATTAAGCAATCACATTCAAAATCATGTTAAAATAGGAGTCAGTACACACCTGTCATCATTTAAAGTGCCTCTGATTAACCCCAAATAAAGTTCAGCTGTCCTAGTAGGTCTTTCCTGACATTTTGTTAGTCGAATCCTACAGCAAAAGCCATGGTCCGCAGAGAGCTTCTAAAGCATCAGAGGGATCTCATTGTTAAAAGGTATCAGTCAGGAGAAAGGTACAAAAGAATTTCCAAGGCATTAGATATACCATGGAACACAATGAAGACAGTCATCATCAAGTGAAGAAAATATGGTGCAACAGTGACATTACCAAGAACTGGATGTCCCTCCAAAATTGATGAAAAGACGAGAAGAAAACTGGTCTGGGAGGCTGCCAAGAGGCCAACAGCAACATTAAAGGAGCTGCAGGAATATCTGGCAAGTACTGGCTGTGTGGTACATGTGACAACAATCGCCCGTATTCTTCATGTGTCTGGGCTATGGGGTAGAGTGGCAAGACTGAAGCCTTTTCTTACAAAAAAAAAAACATCCAAGCCCGGCTAAATTTTGCAAAAACACATCTAAAGTTTCCCAAAAGCATGTTGCAAAAGGTGTTCTGGTCTGATGAAACCAAAGTTGAAGTTTTTGGCCATAATTCCAAAAGATATGTTTGGTGCAAAAACAACACTGCATATCACCAAAAGAACACCATACCCACAGTGAAGCATGGTGGTGTCGGCATCATGCTTTGGGTCTGTTTTTCTTCAGCTGGAACTGGGGCCTTAGTTAAGGTAGAGGGAATAATGAACAGTTCCAAATACCAGTCAATATTGGCACAAAACCTTCAGGCTTCTGCTAGAAAGCTGAACATGAAGAGGAACTTCATCTTTCAGCATGACAACGCCCCAAGGCATACATCCAAACCAAAAAAAGAAATGGCTTCACCAGAAGAAGATTAAAGTTTTGGGATGGCCCAGCCAGAGCCCAGATCTGAATCCAATTCAAAATCTGTGGGGTGATCTGAAGAAGGCTGTGCACAGGAGATGCCCTCGCATTCTGACAGATTTAGAGTGTTTTTGCAAAGAAGAGTGGGCAAATCTTGCCAAGTCAAGATGTGCCATGCTAAAAAACTCATACCCAAAAAGACTGAGTGCTGTAATAAAATCAAAAGGTGCTTCAATAAAGTATTAGTTTAAGGGTGTTCACACTTATGCAACCATATTATTTTAGTTTTTTTATTTTTATTTCCCTTTACCTAAAAAATTACAGTTTGTTTTTCAATTGAGTTGTACAGTTTATAGGTCACATTAAAGGTGGAAAAAGTTCTGAAATGATTTATCTTTGTCTCATTTTTTTACATCACAGAAACCTGACATTTTAACAGGGGTGTGTAGACTTTTTATATCGTGTGTATATATATATATATATATATATATATATATATATATATATATATATATATATATATATATATATATATACACATATATATATATATATATATATATATATATACACATACATATATATATATATATATATATATACATACATATATATATATACATACACATATACATATACATATATATACACATATATATATATATATATATATATATATATATATATATATATACACACACACACACACATATATATATATATATATATATATATATATATATATATATATATATATATATATATATATATATATATATATATATATATATATATATATATATATATATATATATATATATATATATATATATATATATATATATATATATATATATATATACACACACACACATATACAGTATCTCACAAAAGTGAGTATACCCCTTACATTTTTTGTAAATATTTTATTATATCTTTTCATGTGACAACACTAAAGAATATATATTACATACATACACACAAATATTTAGACGTGTGTGTGTGTATGCATGCTAAAGCCCTTTGCAGTCCTTTTTTTATCCTAACACCTGAAACCTCATATCTTATTTGCAATAAGAACTTGTATTAGATGGTGTTATGTGTAACTGTACTTTTAAATATAATTTTGATGTGTTTTGTACAACTTTTTAGTCGAGCATTACAGTTACAGGGACTTGAAACTCAACATTTTTCTTTCATGATTCAGAGAAAGCATGCGATTTAACATCTTTCTAATTTACTTCTAGTATCAATATACTTTATTCTCTGGGTATCTTTTGTTGAAAAGCAGAGCCAGATGCAGGGAGCCAGGGCATTTCTGGAGAACTATATGGAAGCATTTGTGCAAAAATGCTATTCATTGGCAAGAGCACTTGATGGCAGCAATGATTCCGGTCATGTAGTGCTCCAGATGCTTACTTAGCATCATGAGAACGAAGCAAGTCTGATAGTAAAAGTAAATTGTAATTTTTTTTATTTTTAAATGGTATGCTCTGTCAGAATCCCAAAAAAATGTTTTTTTGGGTTTCATATCCCTTTAACTCTTTAGCTCTGAAGTCACGCTATCCCGACGTGCGTTAAATTAGATTGCGCTGCAGCAAACGCGTTTACTTTCAACCTGTAATACGCGCACTACGTCCAACACACGCAAAGTGCCGTGATACACCCCTTTTCGCTGGGGCACAAGATAGAGTGCCACTCTTAATCAAGCCCTAAATGTGATACACTATTATCATATAGTATAAAAAATAGTAAAAGGGGAGAGAATATTTTTTATTTTTAAATTAAATTAGAATAAAAGTATTGCCAACTAGAGTAGACCCTTTAATAAATTTAAGGATTTTATAGTATTAATTTCAAGGGACAGTACACACATTTCCATATAGCAGCACGCAATAGACACTTCTATAAAAGAAGAATACGCACAGATACTGACCTAAAAAGCCAGTATAAAACACCTTTTAAAAACTTACTTAAAAGCTCCCAGTTTAGCACTATTGATAAAGTTAGGCTGGGACACCCACTGAAAGGGGCTGAGAAAGCAGGAAGAGCAGACTCTTACTCTATATAAAATCTAGTGTACAATGTCCCTTAAATAATCAATTGTTATACAAGGAGCCAAAGGAAATCTGGCATTACACAATGGCGCTTTGCAAATTAACAGATATTGTTTTATTTCCTTTGGCTCCATGTCCATGAGAGTCTCTCTTTTAAACTAAATAAATTTGGGAGTGGACTTAGATAGTAGCTGCAACTGGATAGTATTTTATTTTAAGCAGATCTCATACAATCTGGGTCTGCAGTGGTCACAGTAGCAGTATGCTCTCTAAAGTTGTGCCGAGTACTCTATAAGGTCTATTTATCAAGCTCCGAATGGAGCATGATGCCCTGTGTTTCTGGCAAGCCTTCAGGCTCGCCAGAAACACAAGCTATAAAGCAGCGGTCTAAAGACTGCTGCTCCATAACCTGTCTGCCTGCTCTGAGGCGGCGGACAGACATCGCGGAAAATCAACCCGATCCAATACGATCAGGTTGATTTGATTGGCCGCAAATCTGCAGGTGGCGGCATTGCACCAGCAGTTCACAAGAACTGCTGGTGCAATGATAAATACCGACAGAGTATGCTGTCGGCATTTATCGATGTGTGGCGGACATGGTTCGCTATAGTGGATCATGTCCGTCCGCACAATGATAAATGGACCCCTAAGAAGTGCTTCATGAGCCGGCGATATAGTGAGCTGACTACTTTAACTTCAGTCTGCCTGCTTGCACTGTGCTTTTCAGTGCCAACCTACTTGAGAGTTGCATTTCAAAATTTATCTTATATCACATACAGTTACAGATTCACGCTAGGTGGCGCCCCTTTTTCTTTATTTTCGTAATTTACACATAAAGGATTCCTATGGGGGTGAAGTGGAGTGACTGAGCGTTTCTTATACAGATATCAAATATTTGGTTGATTTTTGAACACTGTATATTGCAATTTATTTATTTTCATATATTTTATACCTATTATCTGTCTAGTCACTCATTTGTTTTTACATTTTGCTATACATGTACAGTTGTGCTCATAAGTTTACATACCCTGGCAGAATTTATCATTTCTTGCCCATTTTTCAGAAAATATGAATGATAACACAAAAACTTTTCTTTCAATCGTGGTTAGTGTTTGGCTGAAGCCATTTATTAGCAATCAACTGTGTTTACTCTTTTTAAATCATGACAACAGAAACTACCCAAATGACCCTGATCAAAAGTTTACATACCCCAGTACTTAATACTGTGTATTGCCCCCTTTAACATCAATGACAGCTTGAAGTCTTTTGTGTATTTGTGGATGAGGCTCTTTATCTTCTCAGATGGTAAAGCTGCCCATTCTTCTTGGCAAAAAGCCTCCAGTTACTATTAATTCTTGGGCTGTCTTGCATGAACTGCACGTTTGAGATCTCCCCAGAGTGGCTCAATGATATTGAGGTCAGGAGACTGAGATGGCCACTCCAGAACCTTCACTTTATTCTGCTGTAGCCAATGACAAGTCGACTTGGCCTTGTGTTTAGGATCATTGTCATGTTGGAATGTCCAAGTACGTCCCATGCGCAGCTTCCGGGATGATGAATGCAAATTTTCCTCCAGTATTTTTTGATAACATACTGCATTCATTTTGCCATCAATTCTGACCAAATTTTCTGTGCCTTTGTAGCTCACAAATCCCCAAAATATCAGAGACCCACCTCCGTGTTTCACAGTAGGAATGGTGTACCTTTCATCATAGGCCTTGTTGACTCCTCTCCAAATGTAGAGTTTATGGTTGTGGCCAAAAAGCTCAATTTTGGTCTCATCACTCCAAATGACTTTGTGCCAGAAGGTTTGAGGCTTGTCTCTGTGCTGTTTGGCGTATTGTAAGCGGGATACTTTGTGGCATTTGCGTAGTAATGGTTTTAATCTGGCGACTCAACCATGCAGCCCATCTTTCTTCAAGTGCCTCCTTTTTGTGCATCTTGAAACAGCCACACCACATGTTTTCAGAGAGTCCTGTATTTCATCTGAAGTTATTTGTGGGTTTTTCTTTGCATCCCAAACAATTTTCCTGGCAGTTGTGGCTGAAATTTTAGTTATTCTACCTGACCGTGGTTTGGTTTCAACAGAACCCCTCATTTTCCTCTTCTTGATTAGTGTTTTAACACTGCCAATTGGCATTCTTAATTTCTTGGATATCTTTTTATATCCCTTTCCTGTATTATACAGTTCAACTACCTTTTCCCGCAGATAGTTTGACAATTCTTTGCTTTCCCCATGACTCAGAATCCAGAAACGTCAGTCGAGCACTGGATGAAAGGTGCAAGGGTCTGTGAGGAGTCCAGAAACTCATTGACCTTTTATATACACACACTAATTACAAGCAAACAGATCACAGGTGAGGATGGTTACCTTTAATAGCCATTCAAACCCCTTATTGTCAATTTGTGTGCATGTTATCAGGCCAAAATCACCAGGGTATATAAACTTTTGATCAGGGTCATTTGGGTAGTTTCTGTTGTCATTATGAATTAAAAAGAGTAAACACAGTTGATTGATAATAAATGGCTTCAGCCAAACACTAACCACGAGTGAAAGAAAAGTTTGTGTTTTATCATTCATATTTTCTGAACAATGGCCAAGAAATCAAATTCTGCCAGGGTATATAAACTTATGAGCACAACTGTAGACCAGTGTTTGTGTGCCCCCATACAGAGTTGTTTTATGCACCTTTTAATTTCAATTTAGTGTTTAATGTCCCTTAAAAAATGTAATTCTAAGAATTCTGACCAATGTAAGAAAATTAAAGAACTCTGTTTAACTTGACTTTTTTCACTTTCACTGTTAAATGGATATCAGGTGTACTACAAGTTAGAAAAACATTACAAGAAATTACATGCACCATGTACTGTTTGAGTCATTGTAGCTGTGAAGCAGCTACTGAATTATATAATAGGATTTCATTGAAGGATATCATGGAGAAGGCAAAACAAAGAAAAAACATGAAAGATTTTAGTTATTTGGTTTTCTGGAATGATTGAGAAAGAGAACCCTGTAGAACTTTTCCACGTTCAGTAAATCTAGTCGGTGGATGTTAGGCAAAAGGACTACAATGCATTAAAGTAAAGAATATTTAGAACTACAGTATCGCTGATATCATCACAGATTCATCAGCTTTGGATAATGATATTTTTAGAGGAACTGGATTTGATTTGAAATACAACCTTGCTTATCTCTCTAATCCTTTGTTGTACAGAGATGGTCTCCCTTCAGGCTCAAGACACAAGGGCACATCGTGTCACCAGGATAGGATTCACCTTTTAAAGAGAATGGGGGGAAAAATAAATAAAAAAGGAAACACACACACTTTAAGGTCAGTAGCGAGAAAATTGTTCTAACATAAAATGCTGAATGATAGAGCTGATAGCCGGGCTTGACAAATCAGAGTAGCTAGGGAGTGACGGCTCTAGGCAGACAAAAAAATCCAGCAAGCCTCAAATGCAACACATTTATTCCAAGGACACACTGGTTAAACAGGGTAAAAGAGCACTAAAAACATGAAAAGATACAAAAAGTGACCAACAGCTCCCTGCCAGTCTTACGCGTTTCGGCTGCAAAAAAGCCTTAATCATAAACCATGGCTGTGTATCCAGCTTCTTCCCTTAAATAGCCTGATATGTACTAATCAAGACACACAGCTGAGGTCATATAATTGGTAGTAGCCCGTTAACAGAAACTGGGAACAAAATATCATTACTAATTTAACCACAAAATGTACTAGTATGCTTTTTCCTAACTTAAAGGTAGTAGATACATACATATTGAAGGAATATAATGATACTAGGTGGTCACAATATATGATATAAACAATAGGGGATCATGAGTAATAATAGACTAGAGCTAATTAACAAGCCCCATCAGTAAATGCAATAAAAACATAATAATCCCTATTATGTTTCAAGGCTCTTAACATTTTATGTCTGGCTCATATCATTTTAGTTTATAATAAATTGTATCTATATAGAAATTCCTTCACGGACAACTCAAAATTAGTGACTGGCTTCTAATTTTCTTTCTTGTGCAACAACTTTAGATCACCATTGGAAAGAAAGCCAGAAAACCACTGAATTGCACAACATTAACCATAATCATATCCATTTGCATTAGTTAAGCCTGACAAATGAAAGACAATATAACCAGAATATCATGATTTCTTACACTTGAATTGGTAAACTTGCAAGAAACTGTGCAAAATATGCATATAAAGAGCACACCTACACTAAAGAAAAATTATGCATGATCAATAAGAAATTAAAACATGACTGACGATTCATCCATGAGGACTGCATAATATGTTTAATTGCAGTTGTTCACCTTTAATGAACAGTAAAAACCTTGAGATTTCAATATAAAAGATTTAGTTATGTGTAGTAAAACAACTTTACAATATACTTTCATTATTTATTTTGGCTGTTTGATCCATCATGAGAGTGTGTTAGATTAAAGGGACATGAAACCCAAATATTTTTTTCAGGATTTAAATAGAGCATACAATTTTAAACAACTTTCCAATTTACTTCAAATATATATATTTTTAATTATCTTGATATCCTTGGCTGAAGAAGCAGCAATGCACTACTGAAAGCAAACTGAACACATCTTATCAGTCAATCACAAGAGGAAAATGTGTGCAGGCACCAATCACCAGCTAGCATCCACTAGTGTAGAATATGTACATATCTTTTCAAATATACTCTGTTCTTTTGTTTAAACAGAAGTCAATTTAAAAGTGCCTTAAAATCGCATGCTCTGTCTGAATCATGTAAGTTTAACTTTGACTTTCCAATCCCTTTAAAGGGACACGAAAAAAAATTATTATTTCACGATTCAGATAGAGCATGTGATTTTAAACAACTTTCCAATTGACCTATATTATCGAATTTGTTTTGTACTCTTGGTAACTATTGTAAAAGGTTACCTGTTCTTTTGACATACTTGTATTTTTGTAACAATAGAAAACAGATACCAATGGCACTACTAGATTTAATTTAACTTTTAAATCGAGATATACAAAATTAAAAATATATAAAAACCACATAAATGGGTGGGAATAGGTAAGAGGAGAATTATCAAATGATGAGCAAAGTTTCCCAGGTATATTTCAATATGGCGATTATATCTTTATATGGAGGTACGATCACTGGTGTGGATCATATTCGCGATCCAAGTCCACCAGACCTTAGGGTATAGATATCGAGCCAACAACTATTACCGATTAATACCGCTCTCAATCTCCCCTCTTAAGTACTTCATGTATCCCCCCATTTAGCTATTAAAACAGGACAAAACAAATATATAGATGCCACTGACATGTTCAGCCGTCAAAGATTTTTCAACGGGCGTAGAGTTGAATATATTGCGGTCTTTTATAGGGTCTTGCTGTTCGTAATTGGTTATTTCAGATGTCAATCATTTTAAGACGATCTGATTGGTTGTAATGCGGTAAAGTTTGGAAGATACAGATTCCGTTTAAAAAGAGTGATTATATATACTTCCAATCTGTTTCGCTCAGTTGTGGAATCATAATATGTTTATACATCATAGAAGTGCTTATATCAAGTTAAACGTAATTTGAGGTTTCTGATTGGTCCTGATGTGTGTCAATCAGACCATCGGCTGATATCATTGGTTACAGTTCGGATCCATTTCAAATCTACTATACATAGTGTTATGTAAAAAATATTATACCGATTATATGCCATAATAGGATATTAAGGATTAGAGGTGAGAAACTATGAAGGATGACTACAGCAGTGTTTTTCAACCAGTGTGCCGTGGCACACTAGTGTGCCGTGAGAGATCCTCAGGTGTGCCGCGGCAGACTGACAACAGTGTGACATATTTTTTAAATTTTGCTTGTTTTTTACTCCCAGTGCGGGGGTGTCCCTCTTTCAAATTTTGAAATATTGGGAGATATGTGACAGGCATCATTTACAACATTGACATTCATTCACAGACAATCATTATGATTGTTTGTGAATGAATGTCAATATGTCACGTATAGTTTGTAGGAGGCATGGCATGACAGCACAGTACAGTGTGTGTGTGTATATATATATATATATATATACACATATACACACACATATACATATATATATATATATATATATATATATACACACACTGTATTAGGCTACAATGTGTGATTTTTTTAAATTTTGGAAAGGTGGTGTGCCACAGGATTTTTTTAATGTAAAAAAGTGTGCCACGGCAAAAAAAAGGTTAAAAGTCACTGGACTACAGAATATTAATACAATGAAAAAAGTTTCACTAAGATCAATAAGCGCGATTGTGTTCTGTGATAGGTTTCTGTACTTGTCAATCAATACTCTCTTCTGACATTTAGATACATTGTGATTAGAAAGTAATGTACTTGTGTGTAGAAAATCTTAATATATGTTAGTGATACAGTTAATACAAGTGAAAAACAAAATCTGAAACGTGATATTAATCAATAATATGGGAAAAAGAATCAAAATCCAAAATGTGTTTATTATAATTCATAACAATAGTGATAATGTTGCGGTGTTAAACGTAAAAATATTATGAACATATTAAAAAGGTGAAATATTTTTGTTATTTCTCCTAGATATTGTAGTTCTTAACTATATTGTATGTTATCCTACTAGCATTGTTTGTATAGGATTATATATATATATATATATATATATATATATATATATATATATATATATATATTTATTTTGTTTATATCATATTATTATCCAATCTGTATTACTCGATTATTATATCATTATTTGTTGTTGTATTTGTAGGTATTTGAACAGTATTATCTAATATGATGAGTCTTATGGTAAATTGGGCTTACTGCTTGAGATTATTAGTGGTCTTTATTTCGGTAGGAAAACATAGTAATTATGGTTCTCATTTAAACATTTCAGGTTAACAGAGTCCAAAAGATATATCCATTTACATTTGGCTTGCAATAAGGCTTCTTCTATATCTCCTCCTCTTATTTCCAATGAGATTTTTGTAGCCCAAAACATGATAGTTCTCTAGTACTTTCCAATTTACTTCTATTTTCAAATTTGTTTCATTCTCTTGATATCCTTTGCTGAAGAAGCAGCAATGCACTACTGGAAGCAAACTGAACACATCTAGTAAGCCAATCACAAGAGGAAAATGTGTGCAGACACCAATCACCAGCTAGCATACACTAATGTAGGTTATGTACATATTATTTTTAAACAAAAGATACAAAAAAGAAACAAAAGTATATTTCAAAACAGAAGTCAATTTTAAAGTGCCTTAAAATCACATGGAAGTTTAATTTTGACTTTCCTATCCCTTTAAAAGGACATGAAACAAACAAATTATTTCACGATTCAGAAAGAGCATGTGATTATAAACAACTTTCAAATTTACCTCTATTATCAAATTTGTTTTGTACTCTTGGTAACCTTTGTAAAAGGTTACCTGTTCTTTTGACATACTTGCATTCTTGCCAATCAGTGCAGATTCCTAAGTAAATCCAAAGGAGTGAGCACAATGTTATCTATATGACACATGAACTAGCACTGTCTAGCTGTGAAAAACTGTCCAAATGCACTGAGACAAGGAGGTGGCCTTTAAGGACTTATACATTAGCATATGAGCATATCTAGGTTTAGCTTTCAACAAAGAATACAAAGAACAAAGCAAATTGCATGATAAAAGTAAAATTGGAAAGTTGTAATATTGCATGACCTATCTGAATCATGAAAGTTTAATTTTGACTAGATAGAATGTCCCTTTAAAGGGACAGTCTAAACCAGAATTTGTAATGTTTAAAAAGATATATAATCCCTTTATTACCCATTCCTCAGTTTTGCATAACCAACAGTTATATTAATACACTTTTTACCTCTGTGATTACCTTGTATCTAAGCCTCTGCCAACTCCCCCCTTATTTCAGTCCTTTTGACAGACTTGCATTTTAGCCAGTGCTGACTCCTAGGTAACTCCACAGGCATGAGCACAATGTTATCTATATGGCACACATGAACTAACGCCCTCTAGTTGTGAAAACTGTAAAAATGCTTTCAGATAAGGAGGTGGCCTTCAAGGTCTAAGAAATTAGCATATGTGCCTACCTAGGCTTAGCTTTGAACTAATACCAAGTGAACAAAGCAAAATTGGAAAGTTGTATAAAATACATACACTATCTAAATCATGACAGTTTATTTTGGGCTAGACTGCCCCTTTAATATAAACTGTTGAAATAATGTGTGTAAACTGTCCCTTTAAGTTGAAGGGCCCAACTGATTAGACAGCAACAAAAATAATGAAATACAGAGCTGTAAAGAACATTTGGGGATCTCAAAATAGAGATCAAATATTTTTCAAAAGGTGAGACTTTTATTATGCTTCTTAATTGTGCATGTTACACAATTATGTAAAAAAAAGACTCATTGTTTAAAGTCCCTTTAAATATTAAAAAAAAAAAAAAAAAAGCAATGTGAAAAACTATAGTATGCAATTTTAAAGAAGCCAAGACTGGTAAATTAGAGATCATGCAATAAATGCTTGAAAATTGTTCTCTCGTGGACTGGAACGTACTTGCATTAGAAAATCCATTGGCAATAGAGTGAAATAAAATATTTCTTTAGAAAGAGACAAGCCTCAAAATAAATGTATTCAGCGCATTTTATGTCCCCTAAAAGTCATAAAACGCACATTTTGTTTTCCTTTCACAATTCACATAGAGCATTTTGTTTTAAGCAACTTTCCAATGTATTTCTATTATCAAATTTACTTTGTTTTCTTGGTATCCCTTGCTGAAAAGCAGGAAGATAAGCTCAGGAGTGTGCATGTGTCTGCAGCACTATACGGCAGCAGTTTTTCAAGAATGTTATACATTGGCAAGAGAACTAGATGGTAGCTTCATCCCATGTAGTGCTCCACGTGTGTACTCTACCGATTTAAATTTCTTCAACAAAGAAAAAAATAAGAACAAAGCAAATTTGATAACCAAAGTAAATTAGAAACTTTTTTTAATTTTTTTTTATTTGTATGCACTGTCTGAATTATGAAAGAAAACATTTGGATGTCATTTCCCTTTAACAAAACAAGACCACACTATGTTTTGAAATGCACTGTTTAAAATGGACATGAAACCCAAAGTTTTTCTTTCATTACTCATACAGCTTTAAATAACTTTCAGTTTTGCTTCTATTATCAAATTTACTTCATTTTCTTGTTATCCTTTGATGAAAACACAGTAATGCACTACTGGGAGCTAGCTGAACACATTGTGTGAACCAATTATAAGAGGCATATATGTGCAGCCACCATTAACCAGCAATCAGCCAGTGGTGCATTGTTGTGCCTGAAGCTACCTAGGTATGATTTTCCACAAAGAATACCAAAAGAATGAAGCAAATTTGATAGTAGTGGAGAGTTGTTTAAAATAGCATGCTCTATATGAATCATGAAAGTTTCATTTTTACTTTGCTGTCCCTTAGAAAAATGCTATGCCATTTTAGGTTTTGGCATGTTGGTGGCTGTATCATGCTATGGGACTACTTTCTTCAGGAGTGCGACTTGTTTCTGGAATATATACTATACCTTCTCTGCACCCTGGTACTAGGACTGTTTACTGCAAGTGAGAGTGTTCTCACTCTGGGATTGAGATAGACAGGCACACACATGGAAATTGACTGTACTCCCAAACCAAACTGGGTACATATCCTGCAAAGCTCACAGCACTCACAGACAGCTGCACAGCTCTCAAGGACTCAGGCAGTTAACCCCAGACAAGCCAGGGTGCATATGGAAAATTAAAAAAAATATATTATTAACACAACACATAGAAAGTCTAGTACTCTCTTACAAGCTAGAGTAAAAGCAAAATGGATTGATCAAATGGTGATACGCCCAGGACGTTGTCAAGGTCTCTTCCTCCGTGGGTCCCTAACCTACTGCCACACAATGCCTGCTTCAAACACACTGAGATACAAACAAGGGTGACACAGGCCCGTTGTAATTTCCCTAGACCCATACAAAACACAGAAATGGACTGCACTCTCAAACCAGAATGGGTATACATCCTACAACCCTGCAAAACTCACAGCCCTGGTTGCTCACCATATATACACACACACATAACATAATATATATTGTACATATTTTTTTTTAAAATTATTATACACACACAATGGATCAGAGACTGATGTAGATGTTTTAATGGCAATAACATGATTATCGTTCACATACGAAGAATCTTACCTTTGATCTTTTCCTTTCACCTTCACAAATTCCCTACTCACAGACCTTAAAGAGAGGAACAATAGAGATGTTGGAAATACAGAGATGTAAATAGATAATCATTCAAGTGAAAAACAAAACACACAATGGTCAGTCACAGCAAAATAATGACAGCCCTTCAGTATGTAGGCTTTGTATGTATTTTCTTTAGCTTTTCTACGGGATAATAATGAACTATATTTAATAACTTGCAAAATATTCATATACTAGAATTATTAAAACATGGTTAGAAGAGTGTGAAGGCTCGCATGCCCTCTTAAAGAGACAGGACACACAACATGGTCCTTTTATGATGCAGATAGATAGAGCATACACTTTCATACAACTTCCCAGTTTACTTCTATTAACAATTTTGCATTATTCTCTTGGTATCCTTAGTTGAAAGAGCAGCAATGAACTACTGGGAAATAGCTGAACACATCGTTAAGCCAATGACAAGGGGCATATTTGTGTAGCCACCAATCAACCTCCTGAGCCTACCTAGGTATGCTTTTCAATCAATGATACTAAGAGAAGTAAGCAAATTTGATAATAGATGTGGAAAGTTGTTTGACATTGTATATTATATATGAATCATGAAAAAAAAATTGGGTTTCATGTCCCTTTCATTTTCTAAAAAAGGAGTAAAGTAGGAGGACCCAATCCCACACCATAAGACCTACCACCAATCTTGCTTTTAGGATTATCCATACCAAAAGAAAAGCAGCACAATCTATGATGTTTTGGTTTCCGGGAGAGTTTACCCAAAACCCAGGGATGATAGTAGGTCTACTATGTTACTATAAGAATTTCTCAAATAAGTATGTGATTAACCTAGGAGTGTCATGACAGGCAGAAAGAGAGAGGTATAGCAAACCATATGTCTGTTTTTCATATTATAACTATTTAATAGGCATTTTAGTTAACTGATAAGAATGCACTAACATTATAGGGCACATATCTCACTGCATCATGGAACAATATGAACAAAGGAATAGTATGAAAGACAAATATATGGTAATTACACAGTCAAACATGATACAAAACTGAGATAGGTGGTAAACAGAAATTGTGATAAACACTGCAGAATATGCTGAAAATATCTGATGGAATACAAGAAGTTAGCTGTCAGAAAGGGTCTCGATACATTACACTCCAGCACACTATGCAGGCAGTATGGTTAATTATGATTATATATATATATATATATATATATATATATATATTTACTGTATGTACATCACTGGCAATGTACACAAAATGATGATGCTTCAAATTGAATGTGTGCATTCACCTTGGTGACAGACTAACGACAATGGATAACAAGTCCATGCCCAAACAGCTTATAATAATACATGCTATTGATAAGCAAGCAGTATAAGCTGACTAAAACCGGAACAGTTCTGGGTTATTAAAGGAATCATTGGGTAGTGTGTGTCATGTTGAGGGCAATGTGGAAGAAAAGTAAAGCAAACGCTGGAGCATTCGTGTTTTTATAATGACAGGGCTTTTTAAGTACCATACGGGGCAAATTAGTATTATAAGTTTGTTGGTAAAACAAATAATAAGCTGTGAAATATTGCCTCAGCTTTTCGGAGAAAAGATCGAGCAAAGGAGTAGTGGGTGCAGTGAAGTGGTGCTATGGTGAGGGCCCCAGTACATGAAATACTGGGTACAGCGACATAGAATACAAATCTTGAAACTCACCATTGGGGCACTTCGCTACCCAGCCCCACACACCGGTCCGTACTTCCCGGGGCCTGCCCCATAACCCTCCGCGTTACCGGGAAGCAAACAGAACCCCCAGCCACAGCCAATCAGAATCAACCACCGTAAACCGTGCCCAGGAAGCTGCAAAACTGAGATGAGAAAGGCACATTGCGCATGCGCTGAAGAGAAAATACCGCGAGAACACACAATGTGAGATTATTTTGCCAGTCTGATTGGACGTGTCTCCTCAAATGGACCTGTCCCCTCCACCAGGATCTTGAGGGTTGCCAGGCGACAGCTGCCAGCTGCTGTGGGCGAGGCCGCGCATGTGAATTACAGCTATAAGGGAGGCGATGAACTACATTTCCCATATCCCCACGGGCAGTCTGAACCTTCTTTTAATTGTGGTATGAAGATTGAAGAAGAGTGTGAAATAGGCAATATAATGTCTGGTTTTCTCTCACTGCGATGTGCAACGATAAGAGAGACGGATATTTTCTCTGACAGTCAGGTAAGGTAGCAGTCAGCCATTGCAACAAGATTGATAGCAGACGGCTCATTGTGAAGCTTTTTATCACTCTTGTCGGCAAAGTCATTCAGCTACTGGAACTGGGGAGACATTACATATTTTTTAATGCCAGTGTATTTTATGACAAGACAGAAGGCTCCTATTTTGCTTTACTGTCTAAACTCCAGCAGTAAAACAAGTACAGAAAAAAGAAACCTAGTATATCACAACCAATCAGATCACAGTACACGGTAATAAAGCCATGCTCTGGACAATCCATTTACCACAACCACATCCTCTTTCTTTACTGCTCCAGCAGCAAGGTGATGTACACTTGTTTTGAATTAATTTTCTACAGCATTGTAATTTCTCTTGTTTTTTTGAGATTCTATATCTATCTTTTCTAACCACTCATTCATTGAGAGTGGATTCTTTTCCTATATCTTTTTTTTCTACCTATATTTCTTTATATCATACTTTAATACTTTTGTTTCCAAATTTTCTACTGTGTATTAATGCTTATTCGTTTTACTAATAACGCTTGTGTATTCAATTTTATATGTACGATAATATCGTTGGTAGCGTAGTGGAATTTTAGAACTAAGCAAGTTGCATATATTCTCAGAATCGCCATCCGTGCGCATTTTTTACCGCCTTGTGGTGCCCCGGCAGCCATCTTGGTAGAGGAATTGGTATACTTGCTTGCTATGCACGCAACATCACACCACATGACCGCGGCTATCTTGGATCCTATTTTTTCACTATACCACTAACGATAAATAATTTGCAGGGGTTTATGTGTACGCATTATACGCAGTAACATAACTTAAAGTAAACAGTACACTTATTAATAGAATACTGATGCAATCGATCTCTATGGGGTAGTAAAATAATTTATATCTGCACGGATTTCAATATCTCAAAACGCAATATCCCTGTGAATAATAACTGAAAAACAAACGATAAGTATCCTTTTATACAATAAACAGAAGTGACTTTCTGTCATTTGGCGGTACTCCCTGAGCTCCGCAGCAGGCATAATACACGTATTGATTATATAATTTATCTATATATTGAATTATTTATTCCTTAATTGAATCATCAGATATTCATGTCTGATGATGAACAAACCCCTGTTGACATACAGTCACTGGTTAATACCTCTGTGTCACAAGCAGTATCCTCTGCTCTAGCAGACATTTCATCTATGGTGGAAAATATTATACAGGAGACCCTTGAACCTCTGGCCTTAACACAAAACCCCTCTGAATCAGAGACCTCGAAAAAGCGTACTTCCAAATCCAACCACCAAGGGGAACCCCCCCCTTACTAAGAGGAATAAGCCTGCCAAAACCCCCTACCCCTGGGGTAACAATAAGGTAAGACAAGGACAATAATACTACCTCTGAACCAAATAATCCCACGTACTACCCTGATGGGTACCTATCAGATCATGAGTCAGAGGAAGAATGGCCTGAAGAGCCTCACGAAACACCCTGTCCCCAAGAGGACACTAACACCTACCCCACCCAAACCATTATAGACCCCTTAGGTCAGCCCATGTTTGATCCTGACCAAATAAGACACCCACGGTCATCTGAATGGTCCCCTTCACCACATATAATGCAATTCTTACAAACATGGCTAAGAAAGCCCCTTGCTAATCCACGAGGAATAAATTATGGGCAGAATGCCCATGACCTGTGCTCCCAGATAGGGAATCTTCCACCCCTGAATTCGACTCCACCATGGTGACATTCCTCACCAGGTGTGGGAGAGACCCTAGAAGGGGCCTAGACAAATCACTTAGGTCGGCCCAAGATAAATTATTAGACATGGTGGGCCCCATCACACCAATTTTACAGGCCAAATTGGTCACTATTCGGAAGGAACTCAGATCAGCTCTGAGAAAACCTCAATTATACCATTACGACAACTTGCAAGGATCGTATGACTCCTGTCCTCCCTCATTCAGGCAATTTTCCCAGGTCCCTTATATTACAGGGCCATGCAGAGATTGAAACACTCTTACCTACACAAAGACCCTTCCTTTGCTCAACCGGTAACGCTCTCCCCAGAGGTCAAACAGGAAATATCCTGGTGGCTTCACAATATGGAAGCCTGGAATGGCAGGGCCATTTTCGGTTCCTCACCGGTCTTTATAATAGAATCAGACGCCAGCCTGATTGGCTGGGGCACATCCTCCGACTTTCAGGCCACCGGGGGCTAATGGAATCCGGAGTCGTCCTCGCTCCATATCAACTGTCTGGAACTCCATAGCAGGTTCCTTTGCCATCCAATCCTTCAAGGATTCCTTGACCAATTGTTCTGTCCTTCTCTGTATGGACAGCATCTCAGCTGTCCAGTGTATCAACAAACTTGGCGGCACCAGGTCACTGACCCTAGCAAATTTAACTCCGCAATTTTACCAATTTTGCTTCGAGAACAATGTATCAGTGCTAGCGGAATATCTTTCGGGACAGTACAATGTCGTAGCGGACTGATTTTCCAGGTACTGGAGAGACGCCAGCGACTGGAAACTAAACAGACATATTTTTCTCAAAATACAGACTCAATAGACCTATTTGTGTCCCGCACCAATTGCCAGCTCCCGACATACTTCAGTTGGTTACCAGACCTGGGAGCCCTGGCCACAGATGTCTTTCTCCAGAAGTGGCCACCTTACAGCACCTATGCTTTCCCCCCGTTCTCCATGATCTCCAGAGTTCAAGCCCTCATCTGCAGACTCTAGATCTCTATCGTGATAGTCACTCCCCTTTGGCCAGCTCAAGCCTGGCTTCCAGCCCTCTTAGAACTATCTTGTCAGTACCCTCTACTGATATCTCCCTTTCCTGACCTCCTGAGGAGCACGGAAGGCGACTATCACCCATTAATTCTATACAAGTCAATCTTTCTCCTAGTTTGGACGATTTTAGGGGTTCCTGGGACCCCTCAGGCCTTTTGGACACAGCTCAGGGTCTCCTCAGAGGCCCCTGGAACTCTGTGGTCCTATCAATCCACATGGTCAATCTGGGTTCGTTGGTGCTTGGCAGAATGTACTGATCCCTTTTTCAGCACCTCCGGTGATTATAGCTAATTTCCTTGCTCATCTATATGAACAAGGGAAAGCCTATCGTACAGTTAATCTCTTTCGCTCGGCCATTTCAGCAGCTCACCTACCGGTGTGTGTGTGTTACTTTTATGCCTTATTTGTTTTATTCTAGTGTGAATAATCCATTTTCAAATTCAGGATATCTTCCTGGGAGTTATCTGTTAAGGAATCATGTTCCGTTGGAGACCCGTTGGTCTTATATTCTGCAGTTCCTGAGGATTGGTTCGGTCCGGACCAGTAAAGAAAGAGGAAGTGGATTGTTTAGAGACTGGCCTTATTACCGTGTACTGTGATCTGATTGGTTGTCCAGATATACTATGGGTTTTTTTTTTCTGTACTTGTATTACTGCTGGAGTTTAGAAAGTAAAGCAAAATACTTGCCTCCTGTCTTTAATAAAATTGGGACTATAGAGTCACCAAGGCTATCATGTGTCAATTTGTTTTCCTGTCATGCTTACAGAGGCATGCCCCTCTTAACCAGTAGCATGAGTTACATTAGTAAGTACAGAACAAATACAGATTCAGTCATATTTTTGTTTTATTTATAAGTAAACAACTATTATATTTTAAGGTAGAAAATGTTTTCAAAATGTTTGAATAACCTTTTTTCTATTTATGATAGATTTTTAGTACATTGTCCCTTTTAACCGTATTTTGGCAAATTAATGTTAATGGGTTGTATCAGCATTTTACTGTTATTTGTTGCCTGTACCTACTACTGGATCATGCGCACCTTTACTTGCAACCTGTCCTGTCAGCCATTACCAAATATTGTGGCCAGCTGGCTGTTTCCTGCTTAGCAATCCCAATGTATTTATTTTGATGGCTATAACTTTAATAGCGTATTCATGACAGCCTGTGATTCAAGTCCATTACTAATAGGGCTTAATTTATCAAGCCCTTCTCTAAACTTCGACTACAGGTTTGCACAAGAGAACCTGCAGTCAGGATTTATTAAGCAGCGGTCTTCAGACCACTGCTTCTCTGCCCTGTACTCCACCTCTTAGGTGGAGAATTTCAATCTTCCCAGTCTCTTCTGACCGTGGAGATTGACCGCTCTTGCCCGCGCATTATTGGCTGTGCGCTGGCCTGGGGGCAAAGTTGCACACGAGTGCGCTGGAGCGCTCATGTGCAGTGGTAAATGTGGGCAGCTGATTGCTGCCTGCCAGAGGAGAAGCTGGGCGGACAGGGGTAAATATGTATGGCCGTGGATGATAAATTGAGCCCTTATAGTGGCCCATTGCTTTTAAAGGGGCTTCTTGAAAATAGTCATTGTTTTAAAAGTATCTAAGCCTCTGCAGACTGCCCCTTGTCTAATTTCTTTTGACAGACTTGCATTTTAGCCAATCGGTGCTGACTCAAATTTTTCCACAGGAGTGAACACAATGTTATCTATGTGGCACACATGAACTAGCAGTGTGTAACTGAAAAACTGTCAAAATGCATTGAGATAAGAGATGGCCTTAGAAATTACCATATGAGCCTACCTAGGTTTAGCTTGCTTTCAACAAAGAATACCAAGAGAACAAAGCAAATGTGATGATAAAAGTAAATTTGAAAGTTGTTCAAAACTAGCTGTTTGCTTAGACTTATGTTGAACGTTGGGTCCATATAACTTTTGCCATTGCCTTATATCTGTCCTTATTCGTATCTGGGGCCCGATTCTCAAAAATTTGCCAACATGAAGGGAAATCATCAGCTTATTAGACTAAACCCTTTTTATAAAGTAAGAATCTCTTCTTCACATAACGTTGTTTAACTCCCCTTAATGATACACAGTTCCCAAGTAAAAAATGCATTTAAAACAATCCCTGAGGGGCCCATCAATATTGACAAGGCTTCTTGTAGCATTTTCCTAGATTAGAGAATCGGGTCCTAAGACTTCCTACTTCTGTTCTCTGATCATACTATAGGTATGTGTGCAGATATAACATAGATGTATCCATGATTTGTTTGATTCATTAAAAGGATAGTAAAGTCAAATTAAACTTTTATGATTCAGATAAAGCATACAGTTTTAAAATACCTTTCCAATGTACTTCAATTTTGATAGGCGCTTGGGAGCGTGCACATGTCTTTAGCATTTGATGCCTGCAACTTTGTATAACATTGCTACAAACATTGTTCCAAAAACTGCTACCATAGTGGGACTTTACTGTTCTTGAGATCCCAAGCAAAAGTCACTCAATGGATGAGCGATTTGTTATAGGTGGTTTAAACTTGTTCTTGCAAAACACGTGCCCATGCTGCACCCAGGTATAAGAAAGAGGAGACCCGGGGTGGGCGAGGTCAAGTGACACGCTGAGGCCATGCACAAAAAAACGCTAAACACCTGGAGCAAGGAGGGAGAGGTGTGTTTGTGGGACCAGTGCGCTGCCAGAGAGTGAGGCCAGCTGTCGGCCTGGTGCTGCTCCCACCCTCCCGCCGAAGACAGAGTGGAAAGAAAAGATCCAAGTTCACAAAACCAGACGCTTAGCTGAGACAAGAGCAGCCTCAGGCTGACCATATTTCCCAGTTGGAAAAACGTGTGGCTGGAAGAGGTCTAAATTACAGGCGTAGCTCCTCAGACAGTTATACAGATCCGATACGGGAAATAGCAGAGAGGCTGTAGGTCGATGTAGCTGGGAACAACTGAGCTATCAGACATAAAGAGGAGGGAAAGTGACCCAAATGACTCAGCAGCTCGGTGGGGATAGAGAAGAGTGAGCAACTGAGAAAATACAACTAGGGAGTTTATTTATATATAAAGGATTCAAGCTAAAATGGTAAATAAGCAGGGGACTATAAGTGAGCAGCTTTTGTGAAAATAAAAATTTGATTAAAAGCTCCTGAGAGAAACTAATTATGCTATAAAAGTAGATCTAGGAAGTTAACGGGATGTCCCTGTCAAAATTGAAATGCACATAGATGAACTACATCTTTGCATAGAAGTATGTTTACAATTTACATGTATTGGCAATAATGCATCTAGTAAAACTTATCACTGTTTTAGTGTTAACAATTTTCTTTGCATGTGCATGTGAAGCATAGATAGACATTCTCAGTGCACCAGCATTTTAAATACTGCACTTGCTCAGAGCACCAGTGGGGCTTGTCATGTCAGCAATTAACAAAATGAGTAATTACCAGATGATACAAGCACCTTAGGCTCTCTGAGCAAGTGCTGCGTTTAAAATGCTGATGCACAGTGCATACTTAAATACACTTTTGAAATTGCAATAGCTTTTATTACCAGCATTTTTGCTAATAAATATATATAACAAATATGCTTCTATTCAAAACTGAAATTCATCCATGTAGATTCTGTTTTTGGCTGGAATGTCCCTTTAAGTAAACAAGCAGCTTCTAACCTATGTATACTAGATAAGAGATACATAAAAATATATTTAACCCCTTAACGACCGAGGACGTGCAGGGTACGTCCTCAAAAAAAAAAAAAAAAAAAACCCTGCACGTCCTCGGTGTGGAAAGCAGCTGGAAGCGATCCTGCTCGCTTCCAGCTGCTTTCCGGTTATTGCAGTGATGCCTCGATATGGAGGCATCCTGCAATAACCTTGTATGGCCATCCGATGCAGAGAGAGCCACTCTGTGGCCTTCTCTGCACTGGACATCGATGGCCGGTATTGTTGGTGAGTGGGAGGCGGGTGGCGGCCATCGATGATGATCAGTGATGTGGAGGGGGATCGTGGGCGGGAATGGCCGGGGGCACGCACACAGGAGGGCGGGGGCTGGCACGTGCACGGGGAGGGAGCGGGTGGGAACCGCTACACTACAGAAAAAGTTGGAGTACAAATTTAAAAAAAAAATAAGTAAAAAAAAAAAAAAAAGATCAGGCAGGTGGGGATTGGTCTGTTGGGGGGGGAAGCCACACTACAGAAAAAAAAAAAAAAAGCTACTTTTTTTTGCAAACTGGGTACTGGCAGACAGCTAAGTTTGGATGCTACACCACAGCATATGTAAATATGCTAAAAAAAACTTTTATTTTAGTACTGGCAGACTTTCTGCCAGTACTTAAGATGGCGGGGACAATTGTGGGGTGGGGGAGGGAAGGGAGCTGTTTGGGAGAGATCAGGGTCTGATGTGTCAGGTGGGAGGCTGATCTCTACACTAAAGCTAAAATTAACACTGCAAGCTCCCTACAAACTACCTAATTAACCCCTTCACTGCTAGCCATAATACTCGTGTGATGCACGGCAGCATTTAGCAGCCTTCTAATTTCCAGAAAGCAACGCCAAAGTCATATATGTCTGCTATTTCTGAACAAAGGGGATCACAGAGAAGCATTTACAACCATTTATGCCATAATTGCACAAGCTGTTTGTAAATAATTTCAGTGAGAAACATAAAATTGTGAAAAATGTAAAAACATTTTTTTCATTTGATCGCATTTTGCGGTGAAATGGTGGCATGAAATATACCAAAATGGGCCTAGATCAATACTTGGGATTTTCTTCTACAGTACACTAAAACTAAAATTACCCCTACATGCTCCCTAATTAACCCCTTCACTGCTGGGCATAATACACGTATGGTGCACAGTGGCATTTAGCGGCCTTCTAATTACCAAAAAGCAACGCCAAAGCCATATATGTCTGCTCTTTCTGAACAAAGGGGGTCCCAGAGAAGAATTTACAACCATTTATGCCATAATTGCACAAGCTGTTTGTAAATAATTTCAGTGAGAAACCGAAAGTTTGTGAAAAAGTGAACGATTTTTTGTATTTGATCGCATTTAGCGGTGAAATGGTGGCATGAAATATACCAAAATGAGCCTAGATCAATACTTTGGGATGTCTTCTAAAAAAAATATATATACATGTCAATGGATATTCAGGGATTCCTGAAAGATATCAGTGTCCCAATGTAACTAGCGCTAATTTTGAAAAAAAAAAATGGTTTGGAAATAGCAAAGTGCTACTTGTATTTATTGCCCTATAACTTGCAAAAAAAGCAAAGAACATGTAAACATTGGGTATTTCTAAACTCAGGACAAAATTTAGAAACTATTTAGCATGGGTGTTTTTTTGGTGGTTGTAGATGTGTAACAGATTTTGGGGGTCAAAGTTAGAAAAAGTGTTTTTTTTTTTTTTTTTTCTTCCATTTTTCCTCATATTTTATAAAAAGAATTTATAGTAAATTATAAGATGTGATGGAAATAATGGTATCTTTAGAAAGTCCATTTAATGGCGAGAAAAACGGTATATAATATATGTGGGTACAGTAAATGAGTAAGAGGAAAATTACAGCTAAACACAAACACAGCAGAAATGTAAAAATAGCCTTGGTCCCAAACAGACAGAAAATAGAAAAGTGCTGTGGTCATTAACCCCTTAATGACCAGAGCACTTTTCCATTTTCTGTCCGTTTGGGACCAAGGCTATTTTTACATTTCTGCGGTGTTTGTGTTTAGCTGAAATTTTCCTCTTACTCATTTACTGTACCCACACATATTATATACCGTTTTTCTCGCCATTAAATGGACTTTCTAAAAATACCATTATTTTCATCATATCTTATAATTTACTATAAAAAAAATTATAAAATATGAGGAAAATTGGAAAAAAACACACTTTTTCTAACTTTGAACCCCAAAATCTGTTACATATCTACAACCACCAAAAAACACCCATGCTAAATTGTTTCTAAATTTTGTCCTGAGTTTAGAAATACCCAATGTTTACATGTTCTTTGCTTTTTTTGTAACTTATAGGGCCATAAATACAAATAGCACTTTGCTATTTTCAAACCATTTTTTTTTCAAAATTAACGCTAGTTACATTAGAACACTAATATCTTTCAGGAATCCCTGAATATCCATTGACATGTATATATTTTTTTTTAGAAGACATCCCAAATTATTGATCTAGGCCCATTTTGGTATATTTCATGCCACCATTTCACCGCCAAATGCGATCAAATACAAAAAATTGTTCACTTTTTCACAAATTTTTTCACAAACTTTCAGTTTCTCACTGAAATTATTTACATACTGCTTGTGCAATTATGGCATAAATGGTTGTAAATTCTTCTCTGGGATCCCCTTTGTTCAGAAATAGCAGACATATATGGCTTTGGCATTGCTTTTTGGTAATTAGAAGGCCGCTAAATGCCACTGCGCACCACACGTGTATTATGCCCAGCAGTGAAGGGGTTAATTAGGGAGCATGTAAGGAGCTTTTTGGGGTAATTTTAGCTTTAGTGTAGTGTAGTAGACAACCCCAAGTATTGATCTAGGCCCATTTTGGTATATTTCATGCCACCATTTCACCGCCAAATGCGATCAAATTAAAAAAAAACGTAAAATTTTTCACAATTTTAGGTTTCTCACTGAAATAATTTACAAACAGCTTGTGCAATTATGGCACAAATGGTTGTAAATGCTTCTCTGGGATCCCCTTTGTTCAGAAATAGCAGACATATATGACTTTGGAGTTGCTTTTTGGTAATTAGAATGCTGCTAAATGGCGCTGCGCATCACACGTGTATTATGGCTAGCAGTGAAGGGGTTAATTAGGTAGCTTGTAGGGAGCTTGCAGGGTTAATTTTAGCTTTAGTGTAAAGATCAGCCTCCCACCTGAAACATCAGACCCCCTGATCCCTCCCAAACATCTCTCTTCCCTCCCCTACCCCACAAATGTCCCCGCCATCTTAAGTACTGGCAGAAACTCTGCCAGTACTAAAATAAAAGGTATATTTGGGCTTTTTTGTGAATTTTTTGTTAGCATATTTACATATGCTTCTGTGTAGGGATCCCCCTTAGCCCCCAACCTCACTGATCCCCCACTAAACAGCTCTCTAACCCTCCCCCTCTGACTTAATGTGCGCCATCTTGGGTACTGGCAGCTGTCTGCCAGTACCCAGTTTAGAGAAAAAAAATGCTTTTTTTAAAATAAAATATGTCCCTTTTCTGTAGTGTAGCTTTCCCCCCCCCCCCCCAAGACCAACCCCCCACCCCTTCCAGATCCCTTAGATGGTAAAAGTAAAAGTTTATTTCATTTTTTTTTTTACTTTTACTTTTTTACTTTTCTGTAGTGTAGCGGTTCCCACCCGCTCCCCGCCCCGTGCACGCGCCCGCCCGCCACCCCCCGTGCACGCGCGCGCGCCCGTGCGCGCCCCCGACGATCCCGATCCCGCCCCCCGTGACGTCACGCGCAACACCGATGGCCGCCCACCCGCCTCCCAATTCGGCTCCCACCCACCAACGATACCGGCCATCGATGTCCGGTGCAGAGAGGGCCACAGAGTGGCTCTCTCTGCATCGGATGGCCATGTATGGTTATTGCAGGATGCCTCCATATCGAGGCATCACTGCAATAACCGGAAAGCAGCTGGAAGCGAGCAGGATCGCTTCCAGCTGCTTTCCACACCGAGGACGTGCAGGGTACGTCCTCAGGCGTTAACTGCCTTTTTTTTGAGGACGTACCCTGCACGTCCTCGGTCATTAAGGGGTTAAGGGATTAAAGGGATAGTAAACCCAATTTTTTTTCTTTCATGATTCAGATAGAGCATGCAACTTTCTAATTTACTCCTATTATCAATTTTTCTTTGTTCTTTTTGTATCTTTATTTGAAATAGCAGGAATAAAGTCTTTGGAGCCGGCCCATTTTAGGTTCAGAACCTGGGTTGCCCTTGCTCATTGGATGGCTAAATGAAGTCACCAATCAGCAAGCCCTATCCAGACTACTGAAACAAAAATAGGCTGGATGCAAAGCTTTCATTCCTGGTTTTTCAAATAAAGATACAAAAAGAACAAAGAAATTGATAATAGGAGTAAATTAGAAAGTTGCTTAAAATTGCATGCTCTATCTGAAAATATTTTGGTTTACTATCCCTTTAATTCATTAGAGGAACGTTTTTGTTTTTATTAAAACAATATGTTCACAAAGAAAACACTCAATCAGAAAAAGCTAATAAAAACTCAGTCTCCGAATGTAAAACTGAATTAATTTTTCCAAACGAGAGAGTCGCCTGAAAAAGGTGGAGTAATAAATACAACTAGGAATAGTAGTTGTACTGAGAAATCAGTAATGGAACTGAGAGACCCTGATTCCCATGTCACAGAAGCGGACTTAGAGGAATTAAACTTTCATGATTTAGATAGAGCACTGGTTCTGTCCTCAGGCCTCCCCACCAGTGCAGGTTTTCTGTATAACCTTTGATGAGAGCAGGTAAAATATTTATGTTTACTAATCGGCTGATTGTTTCACCTGTGCTCTAGTTCAGATATACACAAAATGTGGCCTATTAGGGAGGTCTGAGGACAGGTTTTAAAACCAGTGAGATAGAGCATGCAATTTTAAGCAACTTGCTAATTTACTCCTATTATCAATTTTTCTTTGTTCTCTTGGTATCTTTATTTGAAAAGCAGGAATGTAAGCACCTGGGTAGTGCTTTCAGATTGGTTTCTAAATGTAGCTACCAATCAGCAAGCGCTACCCAGGTTGCTGAACCGAAAATGGTCTGGCTCCTAAGCTTACATTCAAATAATGATACCAAGAAAAGAAAGAAGAAAAAATGATAATGGGAGTAAATTAGAAAGTTTCTTAAAGTTGCATGCTCTATCCGAATCATGAAAGTTTTTAATTTTGACTAGACTATCCCCATAAATATTTAAAAATTTAAATATTCTCTCAATCAATCAAAGGGTACATTAAGGGCTAGATTACAAGTGGTGTGGTATATTTAATTTTCGTGATCTCAAAAACTCCATTAGAGTTAAGCTTGTTGCACTTGTACAAGTAAAAAAAATATATATATATATTTTGCGCAATCGGTAACCTGACTAGCACAAAAATCTGAACATCAATTATCGCGTGTTGGTTCACGTATTCCCCAATAGAAGTCAATGGAGAAAAAAATCTAACACCGACTATCGCGCAAAACACTAGCATTTTTGCAATTGTGCTAACCCAACATGAAAATATGAATATTTCATATTCCAATGTTCTTAAATTAATGGAATATGTTCTATTCTGTTGAGGGATGCATACAACCTTCACTAAACTTTCCTAATACCAGTTCCTCTCCTACATTGCTATCCGCCATGAACCTCCTTAGAATGTAAGCCTAAGAGCTCAACTGCTTGCAGATCACCTTCACAAGAGCTGACTAAAAACAGAATTTATGCTTACCTGATACATTTCTTTCTCTTGTGGTGTATCCAGTCCACGGGTTCATCCTTTACTTGTGGGATATTCTCCTTCCCAACAGGAAGTGGCAAAGAGAGCACACAGCAGAGCTGTCCATATAGCTGCCCTCTAGCTCCACCCCCCAGTCATTCGACCAAAGGTTAGGAAGAAAAAGGAGAAACCATAGGGTGCAGTGGTGACTGTAGTTTAAACCAAAAATTTACCTGACTAATAGCCAGGGTGGGCTGTGGACTGGATACACCACAAGAGAAAGAAATTTATCAGGTAAGCATAAATTCTGTTTTCTCTTGTAAGGTGTATCCAGTCCACGGGTTCATCCTTTACTTGTGGGATACCAATACCAAAGCTTTAGGACACGGATGAAGGGAGGGAACAAGACAGGTACCTTAAACGGAAGGCACCACTGCTTGTAAAACCTTTCTCCCAAAAATAGCCTCCGAAGAAGCAAAAGTATCGAATTTGGAAAAAGTATGCAGCGAAGACCAAGTCGCTGCCTTACAAATCTGTTCAACAGAAGCCTCATTTTTAAAAGCCCATGTGGAAGCCACTGCTCTGGTAGAATGAGCAGTAATTGTTTCGGGAGGCTGCTGGCCAGCAGTCTCATAGGCCAAACGGATGATGCTTTTCAGCCAAAAGGAAAGAGAGGTAGCAGTCGCCTTCTGACCTCTCCTCTTACCAGAATAGATAACAAACAATGAAGTTGTTTGTCTGAAATCCTTAGTTGCTTGTAAATAGAACTTTAAAGCACGAACCACATCAAGATTGTGTAACAGACGTTCCTTCTTCGAAGAAGGATTAGGACACAGATAAGGAACAACAATTTCCTGGTTAATATTCTTATTAGACACAACCTTAGGAAGAAAACCGGGTTTGGTACGCAAAACTACCTTATCTGCATGGAAAACCAAGTAAGGTGAATCACACTGTAAAGCAGATAACTCTGAAACTCTTCGAGCAGAAGAGATAGCTACCAAAAACAAAACTTTCCAAGATAAAAGCTTAATATCTATGGAATGTAAAGGTTCAAACGGAACCCCTTGCAGAACTGAAAGAACTAAATTCAGACTCCATGGCAGAGCCACAGGTCTATAAACAGGCTTGATTGATTCTGACTAAAGCCTGACTAAACGCTTGAACGTCTGGTACCTCCGCCAGACGTTTGTGTAAAAGAATAGACAAAGCAGATATCTGTCCTTTTAAGGAACTAGCTGATAATCCATCTTGGAGAAAGGACAATATCCTGGGAATCCTAATCTTACTCCAGGAGTAACCCTTGGATTCGCACCAACAAAGATATTTTCGCCAAATCTTATGGTAGATTTTCCTGGTGACAGGTTTTCTAGCCTGAATCAGGGTATCGATAACCGACTCAGAGAACCCACGCTTTGATAGAATTAGGCGTTCAATCTCCAAGCAGTCAGACGCAGAGAAATTAGATTTGGATGTTTGAAAGGACCTTGTATTAGAAGGTCCTGCCTCATTGGCAGAGTCCATGGTGAAACGGATGACATGTCCACTAGGTCTGCATAACAGGTCCTGCGTGGCCACGCAGACGCTATTAGAATCACTGACGCACTCTCCTGCTTGATTCTGGCAACCAGATGAGGAAGGAGGGGAAACCGTGGAAAAACATAGGCCAGATTGAAGGACCAAGGCGCTGCTAGAGTATCTATCAGCACCGCCTGGGGATCCCGGGACCTGGACCCATAAAGAGGAAGCTTGGTGTTCCGACGGGACGCCATCAGATCCAACTCTGGAGTGCCCCATAGCTGAGACAGCTGGGCAAATACCTCTGGGTGGAGTTCCCACTCCCCCAGGTGAAAAGTCTGATGACTTAGAAAATCCGCCTCCCAGTTGTCTCCTCCTGGGATGTGAATTGCTGAGAGATGGCAAGAGTGATCCTCCGCCCACCTGATTATTTTGGTTACTTCCATCATTGCTAGGGAACTCTTTGTTCCCCCTTGATGATTGACGTAAGCTACAGTCGTGATGTTGTCTGACTGAAATCTGATGAATTTGGCCGCAGCTAGCTGAGGCCATGCCTGAAGTGCGTTGAATATCGCCCTCAGTTCCAGAATGTTTATCGGGAGAAGAGCTTCTTCCCGAGACCATAAGCCCTGAGCTTTCAGGGAGTCCCAGACTGCACCCCAGCCCAACAGACTGGCGTCGGTCGTTACGATGATCCACTCTGGTCTGCGGAAACACAATCCCTGAGACAGGGGATCCTGAGACAACCACCAGAGAAAAGAATCTCTGGTCCCCTGGTCCAACTGTATTTGAGGAGACAAATCTGCATAATCCCCATTCCACTGTTTGAGAATGCATAGTTGCAGTGGTCTGAGGTGTATCCGAGCAAAAGAGACTATGTCAATTGCCGCTACCATTAGTCCGATTGTCTCCATGCACTGAGCTACAGATGGCCGAGGAATGGAATGAAGAGCTCGGCAAGTGGTTAAGAGTTTTAACTTTCTGACCTCCGTCAGAAATATTTTTATTTCTACTGAGTCTAACAGAGTTCCTAGGAAGGAAACTCTTGTGAGGGGGGAGAGGGAACTCTTTTTGATGTTCACCTTCCACCCGAGAGACCTCAGAAAGGCCAATACAATTTCCGTGTGAGACTTGGCTCTTTGGGAAGTCGACGCCTGAATTAAGATGTCGTCTAGATAAGGCGCCACTGCTAAGCCCTGCGGTCTTAGAACCGCCAGGAGGGACCCTAGCACCTTTGCGAAAATTCTGGGAGCAGTGGCCAACCCGAAAGGAAGAGCCACAAACTGATAATGCTTGTCCAGAAAGGCGAATCTGAGAAACTGGTGATGATCTTTGTGGATAGGAATGTGCAGATACGCATCCTTTAGATCCACGGTAGTCATATATTGACCCTCCTGGATCATTGGTAAGATTGTCCGAATGGTCTCCATCTTGAATGATGGGACTCTGAGGAATTTGTTTAGAATTTTGAGATCCAGGATTGGTCTGAAAGTTCCTTCTTTTTTGGGAACCACAAACAGGTTTGAGTAAAAACACAGCCCTTGTTCCGCAATTGGAACTGGGTGGATCACTCCCATAGTATGTAGGTCTTCTACACAGCGTAAGAACGCCTCTTTCTTTGTCTGGTCTGTAGACAGACGAGAAATGTGGAACCTTCCCCTTGGAGGGGAGTCCTTGAATTCTAGAAGATATCCCTGGGATACAATCTCTAAGGCCCAGGGATCGTGTACATCTCTTGCCTAGGCCTGAGCGAAGAGAGAGTCTGCCCCCTACTAGATCCGGTCCCGGATCTGGGGCTACCCCATCATGCTGTCTTGGAGGCAGCTGCAGGCTTCTTGGCCTGTTTACCCTTGTTCCAGCCCTGGTAATGTTTCCAGGCTGACCTGGGTTGTGAAGCGTTACCCTCTTGCTTTGTAGCAGGGGAGGATGAAGCGGGACCGCTCCTGAAATTCCGAAAGGAACGAAAATTATTTTGTTGGTTCTTTATCTTAAAGGACTTGTCCTGGGGGAGAGCATGGCCTTTTCCCCCAGTGATTTCTGAGATAATCTCTTTCAATTCAGGCCCGAAAAGGGTCTTTCCTTTGAAAGGGATGTTCAAGAGTTTGGATTTTGACGACACATCGGCCGACCAGGACTTTAGCCATAGGGCCCTGTGCGCTAAAATGACGAAACCTGAATTCTTTGCCGCTAACTTAGCTAGTTGGAAAGCGGCATCTGTGATAAAAGAATTAGCCAGCTTAAGAGCCTTAATTCTGTCCATAATGTCCTCATATGAGGTCTCCGTCTGGTGCGCATCTTCCAGCGCCTCGAACCAGAAAGCAGCTGCAGTAGTTACAGGAACAATGCACGCAATAGGTTGGAGAAGAAAACCTTGTTGAACAAAAATTTTCATAAGTAAACCCTCTAATTTTTTTATCCATAGGGTCTTTAAAAGCACAACTGTCTTCAATAGGTATGGTTGTGCGTTTAGCAAGTGAAGAAATAGCCCCCTCCACCTTAGGGACCGTCTGCCACGAGTCCCGCATGGGGTAAGATATGTGGAACATTTTCTTAAAAACAGGAGGGGGAACAAAGGGAATACCTGGTCTATCCCACTCCCTAGTAACGATATCCGCAATCCTCTTAGGGACCGGAAACACATCAGTGTAGACAGGAACTTCTAGGTACTTGTCCATTTTACACAATTTCTCTGGAACCACCATAGGGTCGCAGTCATCCAGAGTAACTAATACCTCCCTGAGCAATAAGCGGAGGTGTTCTAGTTTAAATTGAAAAGCCAACGTATCTGAATCTGTCTGAGGAGCAACCTTTCCCAAATCGGAAATTTCTCCTTCAGACAGCAAATCCCTCGCCCCCACTTCAGAGTGTTGTGAGGGTATATCGGATACGGCTACTAAAGCGTCAGAATGCTCAGAATCTGTTCGTAAAACAGAGCTATCACGCTTTGCAGGTAACACGGGCAGTTTAGATAAAAACACAGAGAGGGTATTATTCATAACTGCCACCAAATCTTGCAAGGTAAAAGAGTTAGACGCACTAGAGGTGCTAGGCGTCGCTTGAGCGGGCATAACTGGTTGTAACACTTGGGGAGAGGTTGACAGGCTAACCTCGTTACCTTCCGATTGAGAATCATCTTGGGCCACATTTTTAAGTGCAACAATATGTTCTTTAAAGTGTATAGACATATCAGTACAAGTGGGACACATTCTGAGAGGGGGTTCCACCATGGCTTCTAAACACATTGAACAAGGATTTTCCTTGGTGTCAGACATGTTTAACAGACTAGTAGTAACACAAACAGGCTTGGAAAACACTTTAATCAAATAAAAACACACTTTGAAAAAAACGTTACTGTGCCTTTAAGAGATAAAAAAGGCACACAATTTTGCAAAACAGTGAAAAAATGCAGCAAACTTTTCGAAATTTTCACAGTATGTACCTAAAGCATTAGTAAGATTGCACCACTAGCAAAAAAATCGATTAACCCCTTAATGCCCAAACCGGATCAACAGTAAGCCAACAAACCTGTTAAAAAGCTACAGCTCTGCTGTGGCCCTACCTGCCCTTAGGAACCAGATTTGTGGGGAAAAAGCTTCTTATAGGCCCTCAAACTGCAGCAGGACCCTCCATGTGAAACAGCCTGAACTTCTAGTCAAAATTAACTGCGCATCTGAGAGGCGAAATTAGGCCCCTCCCACCTTACTCCGGTGCTGTGAGGCCTAAAGAAACACTCCTAAGTGTTTTAATAATAGCCATGTGGGTAACAACCCCTGAAAGAAACCCAAAGGAACCTTCAAAGTGTCTCAAAAACGATATTTTCAATAAAAAAACGTTTGCCATAAAATAGTGTCAACCAGCATAAACTAGCCCTGTTATGTAAGCTTGCAATTCCTTACTGAGTCTCTGAACACAGCTTACCCTTCCCTCATGGGGATATTATCAGTCTTTTCCAGCATTAACAGTCTTGTCTAGAAAAAAATGACTGAACATACCTTATTGCAGCCTAACCTGCAAACCGTTCCCCCCAACTGAAGTTTTCTTGTACTCCTCAGTCCTTTGTGGGAACAGCAGTGGATTTTAGTTACAACATGCTAAAATCATCTTCCTCCCTGCAGAAATCTTCATCTCCTTTCTGCTAGAGAGTAAATAGTACACACCGGTACCATTTAAAATAACAAACTTTTGCTTGTAGAAAATAAAAACTACAATTCTAACACCACATTCACTTTACCCTTCTGGGAGGGACCCTATTGCTTAGAGCCGGCAAAGAGAATAACTGGGGGGTGGAGCTAGAGGGGGAGCTATATGGACAGCTCTGCTGTGTGCTCTCTTTGCCACTTCCTGTTGGGAAGGAGAATATCCCACAAGTAAAGGATGAACCCGTGGACTGGATACACCTTAGAAGAGAAATAGTGCGACTCTAGGCAGGCATGGCCCTCTACCCATTTGATCCTAATAATTGCTACCTTGTATACCGCCTATGTTTAAATCGCTGCGGAATCTGTTGGCGCTCTACAAATAACTGATAATAAAAAATAAATATTCATAATTAAATATTTTTTCATATATCTGATGGGTTTTTTAAACAAAACACACACACACACATATATATATATATGTATGTATGTATGTATGTATGTATGTATGTATGTATATATATATATATATATATATATATATATATATATGTATATATGTATGTGTATATATATATATATATATATATATATATATATATATATATATATGTATGTGTATATATATATATATATATATATATATATATATATATATATATATATATATATATATATATGTATATATGTATGCCCCAAAGTGGAAAGCACTCAGCCGGATATGTACATAATACTATTTTTATTGTATGAACGTTTTTGGTTTCTCCCCCATCCTCAGATACTAACAGCAAACAAACGTTGCTTACCCCCACCATGTGAATCAGCTGTGTGCATAGCCGCAGCGTCCAGATCGCGCTACTGCCCATGCGCGAGTGAAAGTACGGATGCTCACAGTGGCCAACTGTAGAAAATCAAAAGTGAAATTATAAACAATATCTTTTATAATAGGGTAGTATAAACAAGCAAGACAGCAGCATATGTCAAATACATATAATTCCGCCTATCAGACTATCCATTCTGTATACAGAACAAGACCTGGGGTCTATCATCTTTATCGCTCTCTACATCCATATACATTCTGATCCGGACTGACAGTTACACTAATCCAAACTATCTAGATAACATGGCCCCTACTAGCACATCCTAATCTGATAATATACACTAGCATATAAGATATCAATATAACCAGGCTTACGCTAAATTGCATTCTGTCTTCTGACACTAGTAATCTACAATCACCAGAGCCGTATGTATTCTGTGGCTTCTGAGCTCTTATCACCTGAAACTCAAACACCTGTATAGCTCATCATACTACTCTAGCATGCTTTAACATGTCTTACTAAATGATATACCTAATATGCTATATATATATATATATATATATATATATATATATATATACATACATACAAAGTTTGGTTTAGCTTGCCTTACAAAAAGTTTATATACACATCTTTGGGAGTGCTGCCAATGTGACCAAGTAGTTACACAAAACAGGGGGTATTGGCACACATCCATTTTGCAAATAAACAACACATTTTGCCTGCAAAAACATCTATTCTTTTAAATAAAATTGGGATCTTAGTCACACAATATGGCAATATTCTGCTTAGCCAGTCACCAACTTACAAGGTGTCCCAATATTGACTGATCCTAACACTACAGTCCTTTGCCTTTATGGGCTGAATCATTACTGCTTTTTTTTCTCTTCATAATAGAATGAGACTATGGTTTTATATACACAACTCCATTCCTGAGCTACACAGCTCCTTCTACTTACCTCATAAGATTGAGGTGAAGCCTGGTGAGTACCCCCCTTTACTCACACTGTCCGGGAATTGAATGTGGAACTTTCCACTGATGTGAGCCGTATCCAACCTCTTTTTGGGACTTTTATTTATTTAATTTTATATTGCTGCTGGATCATTGACATTTTAGTTATATGCCCTTGCATATGATATATATATATATATATATATATATATATATATATATATATATATATATATATATATATATATATATATATATATATATACGTGTGTGTGTATGTGTGTATATATATATATATATATATACACATATATGCACACACACATGTAGAGTACGATCAGTGCTGCGTTACCATATGAAGACAGATTGCCTGATTGTTACAGACAGTGACACTGTGTGTGTGATCATCTGCTAGTGCTGGCTGAAGGTGTGGGAGGGAAGGAGAGAGGCGGTGTGCAGTAGAGGGGGGAGGGATGGGCGGGACCCTACACTGCAGAAAATAAAGTTGTGAGGGTTAAAGAGATGTTTGGGGGATCAGGGAGGTGGGGAGGGGGGTTGAAGAGGATTCCATATACTGCAGGAAGTAATAATATATTGGGTTTTTTTAAATCCATAAACTACATACTGCCAGACTGGATCCCCAGTACCTAAGAGGTGTTGAGGAATAATATTGAGAATTTCAGAACTGTAGTCTGCAGCTGCAATTAGCGGCCTTCTAATTACCAGAAACCAATGGCAAAGCCATGCATGTCTGATGTTTCTGAGCAAAGGGAATCCCAGAGAAGCTTTTATATCCATTTGTGTTAGGACTGCACAATTTAGTGAGAAACACAAACATTTTTAAAAATAATGAGAAATGGGTACAGTAAACAAACAGAAATTAATATACAACACAGTAAGGAAAAGCATTTAAATACAATTATTAATTATCCACAGTTCTCACAGCCATATAAAGTGCTGTATTAAGAACATCTACTGCATAAAACCAAACTATCAATGAAGGGTTTTAATGATGCCTCAGCTAATAGTACAATATTAAATAAAAATGGTGAGAACAATATTAAACCAGTCAGGAATGTGGCCACCAAAAATAAAGATGCAGTGACAAAAAGTAAAGTCATAATTGACTGCAAGAATGAAAAGAGAAGTAAATGTTACAAATATCAAATCGTGTCATAGGGGTCCATAAAGAAGCAGAAAGGCAAAAGAGAAATAATGGAAGATTATAACAGATGTGGCCGTCCCCAAGTAAGACTATGTTTGGGATCATTGTTAAGGATATCTAAAAACTTTCACTCAACATTTTGACTTCCTTTTGGTTCTAGGCGGTTTTAAGCAAGTAGCTACCGGTGGGAGTATTTCCTTCAGTAACTTTTGGAGAGACGTCCCCTGATTTGTTTTTGTTTTTTAACTTGTGTTTTTTTATCCGTGTTTAACCCAATTTTTTGAAGTCTGTCTATAAATTTTACATTTTAGATGATTTTGTGATACAGTATTTTAACATATCTATGGTTTGTAAATTAAATCTATTTTTTTAATGATATTAAAGTTTAAGAACTCTCTGCTGCACCGCGCCCTCTCTTTTGTGTGTGTGTGTTTTTGAAGAGATATTTTACCTACCTAGGAAGGAGGTAGGCAATTGAGTGGCTTAGAGAGTTAGGTTTTAGTGCTACACTTACCTAGTTTTTCTGAATACATCTAGAACCAATGACAAAAAGTACAAATGTGGTGCAGTCACCAGCCAGCTAGCTCCCAGTAGTACATTGCCGCTCCTGAGCCTCCCTAGGTATGCTTTTCACCAAAGGGTCCCAAGGAAACAGTCGGCTAGATTACGAGTTTTGCGTTATGAGCTGTGCGGTGCTAACGTGCAGTTTTTTCTCACCGCTCACTTACCTGCAGCGCTGGTATTATGGGTTTTTACAAACCCGGCATTAAAAGGCAAGAAGTGAGCGTAGAGCAAAATTGAGCTCCACACTACACTCCAATACCAGCGCTGCTTAAGTCAGTGGTGAGCTGGTCGTACGTGCACGATTTCCCCATAGACATCAATGGGGAGAGCCGGCTGAGAAAAAGTCTAACACCTGCAATAAAGCAGCGTAAAGCTCAGTAACGCAGCCCCATTGATTCCTATGGGGAAACTAAAGTTATGTTTACACCTAACACCCTAACATGACCCCTAATCTTACACTTATTAACCCACCTACATTATACTTATTAATCCCTAATCTGCTGCTCCGGACATCGCCGCCACCTACATTATATTTATTAACCCCTAATCTGCTGCCCCCAACATCGCAGCCACTATTCTAAATTTATTAACCCCTAAACCTAAGTCTAACCCTAACACCCCCTAGCTTAAATATAATTAAAATAAATCTAAAGAAAACCTACAATTATTACCTAAATAATTCTTATTTAAAACTAAATACTTACCTATAAAATAAACCCTAAGATAGCTACAATATAACTAATAGTTACATTGTAGCTAGCTTACGGTTTATTTTTATTTTACAGGCAAGTTTGTACTTATTTTAACTAGGTAGAATAGTTATTAAATAGTTATTAAACTTTAATAACTACCTAGCTAAAATAAATACAAATTGACCTGACCTGTAAATAAAACCTAACCTAAGTTACACTAACACCTAACACTACAATTAAATAAATTCCCTACATTAAATACAATTAAATAAATTAAATTAGCTAAATCACAAAAACAAACACTAATTACACCTAATCTAATAGCCCTATCAAAATAAAAAAAAGGCCCCCCAAAATAAACTAAACTATCAATAGCCCTTATAAGGGCCTTTTGCGGGGCATTGCCCCAAAGAAATCAGCTCTTTTACCTGTAAAAAAAAAAAATACAAACAACCCCTCCAACAGTAAATCCCACCACCCACACAACCAACCCCCCAAATAAAAGCCTAACTAAAAAAAACCTATGCTCCCCATTGCCCTGAAAAGGGCATTTGGATGGGCATTGCCCTTAAAAGGGCATTTAGCTCTATTGCAGGCCCAAAGCCCTAACCTAAAAATAAAACCCACCCAATACACCCTTAAAAAAATCCTAACACTAACCCCCGAAGATTCTTTTACCGGGAGAAGTCTTCATCCAAGCGGCAAGATGTCCTCAACGCAGCCGGCAGGAGTGGTCCTCGAGACGGGCAGAATTGGTCCTCCAGATGGGCAGAAGTCTTCATCCAGATGGCATCTTCTATCTTCATCCTTCCGGCGCGGAGCGGGTCCATCTTCAAGACATCCGACGCGGAGCATCCTCTTCTTCCGACGGACTAACGACAAATGAAGGTACCTTTTTAAATGACGTCATCCAAGATGGCGTCCCTTAGATTCCGATTGGCTTATAGAATTCTATCAGCCAATCCGAATTAAGGTAGAAAATGGCTGTTCTAGTAATTTTATTTAAATTATATTTAAGTTAGGGGGTGTTTTGGTTAGGGTTAGACTTAGGTTTAAAGGGTTAATAAATTTAGAATAGTGGCGGCGACGTTGGGGACGGCAGATTAGGGGTTAATAAATGTAGGTAGGTGGCGGAGATGTTGGGGGCATCAGATTAGGGGTTAATAAATATAATGTAGGTTGCGGCGAAATTAGGGGTTAAGTATAATGTAGGTGGCGGCGATGTTAGGGGCGGCAGATTAGGGGTTAATAATATTTAACTAGTGTTTGCAAGGCGGGAGTGCGGTGGTTAGGGTTAGACTTAGGTTTAAAGGGTTAATAAATTTAGAATAGTGGCGGCGACGTTGGAGACGGCAGATTAGGGGTTACTAAATGTAGGTAGGTGGTGGCGATGTTGGGGGCATCAGATTAGGGGTTAATAAATATAATGTAGGTTGAGGCAGATTAGGGGTTAATAAGTATAATGTAGGTGGCAGCGATGTTAGGGGCAGCAGATTAGGGGTTAATAATATTTAACTAGTGTTTGCAAGGCGGGAGTGCGACGGTTTAGGGGTTAATATGTTTATTCTAGTGGCGGCGATGTCCGGAGCGGCAGATTAGGGGTTAAAAATGTTATTATAGTGTTTGCGATGCGGGAGGGCCTCGGTTTAGGGGTTAATAGGTAGTTTATGGGTGTTAGTGTACTTTTTAGCACTTTAGTTATGAGTTTTATGCTACAGCATTGTAGTGTAAAACTCATAACTACTGACTTTAGAATGCGTTACGAATCTTGGAGGTAGAGGGTGTACCGCTCACTTTTTGGTCTCCCAGGACAAACTCGTAATATCAGTGCTATGGAAGTCCCATAGAAAAAAGGGTTTACGAACTTTACGTAAGTCGGTTTGCGGTAAGGCCAAAGAAGTGTGCGGTGCCCCTAAACCTGCAAGACTCGTAATACCAGCGGTAGTGAAAAAGCAGCGTTAGGACCTGTTAACGCTGCTTTTTCAGCTTACCGCAAAACTCGTAATCTAGCCTAGTGCAAATTAGATAATAGATGTAAATTGGAAAGTTGTTTAAAATTGCATGCTTTGTCTGAATCATGAAAGTTTAATATTGACGCTACTATTCCTTTAATAAGGTAAAAGATAAAATGTGTATTAAAGGCAGGGAGATGATTGGGGGAAAGATATTCTCTTCTATACCACACCCCTCTTTCACATTCCAAGTATAGAAGTAGGAAGTGGTAAAGAAGTCCTACCAGTTAGTGTTAGAAGTAAAATTCTTCTTGCAAGAAAAAAAATATCTCCCATTAAAATAATAGACTATACATTCTGGGGACAATATGGGACCTACCAGACTAAGTCAGTTTGCATAAGTAGGAGTGGCCTGCTGCATCCAATAACAAGGTACTAAACATTCAGTGCAATTGTTGATTAATCTAAATAGTGTCTGTCTATATTTACAAGCCACTTTAAATTGTACCATTCAATAAAAATAGCTTTGGTGAATGTTCTAAAGAAACCCAAGGTCGTGTGCATTCTATGTCTGTCATTACCTCATCCCAACAGGTTTGAATATAGTGGCACTCCCAAAAGATATTTAGAAGCGATACTATTTGTCCACAATTCCTCCAAAATCTGTCTGAGACTAAAGGTTACACTGTGTGAAGTAGCTCTAGAGTGAGATATCGACACATCTATAATTGTATGTAAGTTCCAACTATCAGTGTGGAGTTGGACGCGTTAGCACAAGCTACAAAACTCTTTCTCTACTATTCCAATAAAATAGTTAAAGGAATAGTCTAGTCAAAATTAAGCTTTCATGATTCAGCTAGAGCAGGCAGGTTTCAGCAGCTTTCTAGTTTACTCCTATTATCAAATTTTATTTGTTCTCTTGGTATCTTTATTTGAAAAAGCAAGAATGTAAGCATAGGAGCCGGCCCATCTTTGGTTCAGCATCTGGGTAGCGCTTTCTGATTGGTGTCTAAATGTAGCCACCAATCAGCAAGCGCTACCCAGGTGCTGAACCAAAAATGGGACGACTCCTAATCTTACATTCAAATAAAGATACAAAGAAAACAAAGAAAAATTGATAATAGGAGTAAATTAGAGCATGCAATTTTAAGCAACTTCTATCTGAATTGTTAAACTTTTTAATTTTGACTAGACTATTCCTTTAAGGTGAAGGTAAACTTTCCTTTTTGGATAAACAGATCCAGAATGTTAGCAATATTTTAAATGGAGTTTAATTAATCAGTTGTAATGAAGATGCGCTATAACCTACTTTTTAATGTAGTGCTGAATTTCAAATACCCCACGCTCCAGACGCCCACTTCAAAAGTAATTTATTTTTGTGAATTAGTGGTTCCAACTGTTCTTCAGTCAATACTTTAGCTACAAAAAATGGTGTGATTTTATGGACTGTCTGTGTATTAGAAAATATACTGAGTCATTAATAAACTCCTCTGCAAACACAGGTAACATTGTACATGCAATTAAACACGTTGGAAATATTTTTCCATGAAGGAATGTTAATACTGTTTAAATTGGTATTGAAACTAGCAAGAAATGCTGGATGATTTTTTAAGACCAATTGCTAGCTGGCTCTGTGGATTGATAACAACAATCGTTTACAAGAATTAAAAAAAATAATAATAAAAAAATATATATATACTAAGCATTGGAACATACATTTATCAACAACAATTTTATAGCACATATTTAATGTACTCTTTTACATTAAATAAATGTTCAGTGTTTAAAATCTGGTCTTCAGCTTTAGGGAAAATCAAGTAAGGCTTATGTAAATACAAGGCTCCTCCTGTATTAAAACAAAATTAAAAACTGTCAGTGTGTTAGCATTTATTTATGTAACAATTAATGCATTTTGAAGGGCTTGACAAACCAATGTCATATACAAAAAGCAGCAACAATATTTAATAGCTAGCCTCAATTTTATTTTAGATGTCAGGCAAGGGGAGTTTTAAATGTTGAATGTTCAAGGTTAGGAGCCAGATTTGTATTCCACAGAGCTATGGTTCCTTGGCTTCTGGGATTTGTCAAGCCCTATTTATTGCCCATTGATTCTACAACCAAAGCTTTGTTCAGTAGTAAGATGTCATTGTTTTTAAAATCATTCTTTATGTATTTATTGATTTGTGTATTTATTTATCTGTAACATGGCTTTTTTTTTTTTTTACCTCTTTCCATGCTTTGAGAAATGTACAAATGAAAATGTAAAATTATAACAGGATGACCATAACACATTTTATTAAATAAAGTAACATCAAAGGGACATTACATACTAAATAAATAATTGTTTGAATGATGTATTCAGAGCAAAGATTAACCTGAGAATAATTTGTACATATTCATTCTTTAAATATTGAAAAATAATAATAAAGGGTCAGTTTACAAAAAAACAGGGACCTACCTTACAGAATAAGACAAGCAATACCACATCCTACTCCTGGGGGACGGACAGCAGCCTCACGACTTCAGCTCCCTCACTGAGGAGAGAAGCAGCAGCGATACCAGATGCTGGAGAAAATTCCCCCTGCCCCCGCCTGAACCTGTCAGAACCTACCATAGAAGCAGTTCTAGATCTAAAGAAGAGCTTACTGATACCCTCAATGTCTTTGCCGGCGACTAATCCAGCTACAGACACGCATCTCAGATCAAGATTGGAAGTGTAAGCTGCTTACAACACCTCTAAACCCGCAATGGCGGCAAAGGATTTTTTCAGCCCGCAATATAAGTGCACCACCACATATGGAGTCTCGCAAGATAACTTTACATATAGGGGCCGATTTATGAAAGTCTGGCGGACATGATACGCTGTAGCATATTATGTCCGCCAGACATCGCTGAAGGCATTTAGCATTGCACAAACAGTTCTAGTGAACAACTTGTGCAATGCCGCCCCTTGCAGATTTGCGGCCAATCAGCCGCTAGCAGGTGGTGTCAATCAGCCGGGCGGATTGATGTCCGCAGCCTCAGAGGCAGCAGACCAGTTAAGTAGCAGTGGTCTTAAGACCGCTGCTTCTTAACTTATGTTTCCAGGGGGGCCTGAAGGCTCACGTGGAAACAAGGGGATCAGGTGCCCTTGATAATTCGGTCCTATAGAATTAAAAACATGCCTGCACGATCAGTCACCAATCCTGGAACTACCATGGTTGTCACTGGGAATATGGGACTCGCAAAAGAGAAGCAGCAGGACGCTGACCTGCAGTAAATATTTGTTGCTGTCCCTTCGAGGCATTACTGGTGGAAGCAGTGTAAGACTCGGTTAGCTACGGGTGTTGGCTGAACTGTAATTCTTTTACTCATTTCATAAGGGGCTTGCTACTTTTTATTCCCAGTTTACGCTGCATAATGTTGAACGTAACCCTCTATTTTGAGATGATTAATGTTTCCTTGGTGGTTGCAGCAAATTATTTCCCATATATCTCGCTTTTCTTCCTTGTTCTTTACTTAGTTATTCTTGTTTATTTGTGTTTTTTCTCTCCTATTCAGTATTTAATATTTTTATTTTTTGGCACTGGACACTTGACTACCCATTTAGATACGGTATGAGGCATATATACGCTTTTATTGCTTTTGTAACTCACATTGCACCATATATTAAGAGTCAAATCTGATATTTCATGCAAGCAATACTACCATGCTGCAAATTGTATAGCTCTTATATTGGTCACTATTTTTATCAAAGAACAGTTAATGGACCTGAACAACATGTGACTTAAATTAAACCTTTAATGGGATTTCGAGTCCTTTGTCTCTGGGTTGTCTATCCCTGGTCACCTACTAGTTTAAATAAGATTTATTCACTTACATAACCAATAGAAGTTTATGACCACGTACCGGACCTAATCTATGGGACCTTTCTACCGGGATTACTAAATTTTCTATGTGGGTGCCCACCAATTGTCCGATGGGACAGCTAGACCTAGACCAGTAATAATAAAAAATTTAAATTTTCAAGATAAGTTCCATATACTAAGATTGTATCGCAAGAACAATGGAATTATGTTAGGCCAGACAAGGCTCCTATTATTTCAAGATTTCTCGGCAGAGACACAGGCTAAATGGTAGAGAAATGGCACCATACTGCTCCAGACTCATCAAAGCTAACCTGAAGGCTAGATTACTTTATCCAGCTAAAATAGTGCTGGAGAAAGATGGTGCCATGCTCACGTTTACTAAAGTAGAAGAAGTACAGGCGTTCTGCCATAGTAATGGGGTACAGTAACTGTATATGATAATCTACGATGTTATGTCCAGTCATTGGAATATTTTTAGTTTTGCTGTTGATAAAGTGGTTGAAGTTTGTTCTGTCTACTCCCCTCCTTTCCCCGCCCCCCCCCTTTTTCCTTTTTTTTTTTTCCTTCAGCTTCCCCTCACTACTATAATAAATGGAGATGCATAAATTAAACCTTCTATCATGGAATATAGGGGGGATCTCTTCACCAATCAAACGTAAATTAATGATAAAACATCTTGGAGCATATAAACCAGATATAGCCTTTATACAAGAGACCCATCTCCCCCCGATAGAAGCTGTAAAACTACAAACTAAGTGGGTAGGGGAGGTTCTGTATACAGCATATAGTCAAAGGAAAAGGGGTTTGGCTATACTTCTTAACAAATATTTAGATTACCGGATATTATCATTAGATAATGATTCTGGAAAGGTACCAGATCTTAGAAATTCAAATTGATAAAAAACAGTATGTCTTCTGTAATCTTTACGGTCCGAACAAAACAGAGAATTTTGGGAAATATTAAGTCTGAAATTATTTCAGTTTGTGGGGAAAAGTATAATAGTAACTGGAGACTATAATATGACATTTTCATATATTTTGGATAGATTCAATAGTAAGTCCATGGATAAGAAGATCAGGGAAGCTAAGATACTCCGTAAATTTTGTCAGAAGTTAGCTCTTAAAGATATATGGCGAATCCAGCATCCAGACCATAGGGAATACACATGTGAATCGAAATCATTTAGGTCTTTTTCGAGAATAGACTTTTTTCTGATCTTGAGTCAAGTGATGAGGTCAGATATTAAAACAGATATCAAAGAAATTAAGTTATCCGATCACGCAATCATTTCACTAGAAATTCATCATAGAGCTCCTATTCAGAGTAATAACTTGCGCTTCTTTTTCCCGCAACATCTTAGCCAGAGTATTAAATTTAGAGCTTGGCTGCAAGGAAGATGGAGAGAGTTTTTTGAATTTAACAAGGACTACATAAATAAACCTGAAACTTTGTGGGAGACCGCAAAGGCGGTCCTGAGAGGCAAAATAAAAGCATACTTAGGAATAAGGCGAGAAGGAAACAGAGAGAGGAACAGTTAGCTAATACACTTAAAAACACTTATACACGTTACATCCAGAATCCATCAATAATTAATTGGAATAAATATAAAAGTGCAAGATTGGAACGTGATCTTTTTTTTAAACAAATGACATTAGAAGACCAGAAGCATAGAGCTTTTTTTGCAGGAAGTCGAGGTATTTCGTCCAAAATTCTGGCCAAAATTACGAGAATAAGACAACAGAAAAACTTTATTTCTTCAATTAAATATCAGAATACAAGATTCACTAAGAGTTCAGAGATAAGACAAGCCTTTCTAGATTATTTTCAAAAAGTGCATGCCTTGAGTCCTATAGACAACGATAACAAAGAGAAGTTCTGGCGAAAGATCAAACTACCACAGATCTCAGACCAAGATCTGCAAATGCTAAACGAACCAATCTCAATATAAGAAATATTGGATGCAATAGTTAATCTTAAATCGGGTAAAACACCAGGCCCCGATGCTCTTCCTTCTGAATTCTATAAATTGCTACGTGAACAAATTCTTCCCCTCCTTCATGCCTTATTTAATGATTATTTTATCAGTAACAAAACACAGTTCCCATTGTTCTCAGCTTCAAATATGGTCTTGATCCTGAAGAAAGGAAAGGCTCCTGATCTAATAACATCATATAGACCTATCTCACTTTTAAACCAGGACTATAAATTGATGACTGCTATTATTTCAAATAGACTTAAAAGATGTATGGATTATATTATCCATCCAGACCAATCAGGATTTATGATAGGACGTAATCCAGTTAAAACTATACGTAAAGTCCAACTCGTTTTGGATTTTTTTGCAAATAAAACTTCAAAAATCACATTCCAAAACTGATCTTGCAATTCTCACGGTCGATGCCGAGAAGGCGTTCGACTCGATTGGATGGGACCACCTTTTTATGTCTTTGGAAGGGTTTGGGATGAGAGGCTATTTTTATCAATTTATACGGATGCGGTATAAAAGCCCAATGTCAGCAATAATAGTAAATGGAGAGATATCGGATAGATTTCCTTTGGAGAGGGGGACGCGGCAGGGCTGCCCGTTATCACCACTGTTATTTAATCTTTCCTTAGAACCGCTTGCAATTTACCTGAGACAGGAATTAAGAGGGATTAGAAGAGGTAGCCAAGAATTCGTACTTTCTCTTTTCGCGGACGACCTTTTATTATTTTTAAGCAATACATTACAATCTATACCACAGGTCTTGCATATATTTAGGCTTTTTGGCTCCTTTTCTGGTTATAGAATCAACAATGAAAAATCGGAGATATTATGGATATATAAACCACGTTCTGAAATATTCCACCCCTTTCATGAAACTACGCATTTGCAGTATTTGGGCATAACTTTAAGTAGCGACCCTGGGTTATGGTATGAATTGAACTTTTCCAAATGTATTACAGACCTGCAAGACAAGTTACAGATCTGGTCTAACCTTCCATTGAGTTTTTCTGCTAGAATTATATTTATCAAGACTATTATGTTTCCTAAACTTCTGTATTTCCTTCAAAATTTTCCACTACTATTATATAAGAAGGATATTTCCCGCATACAGAGGATTTTTAATAATTTCATTTTGCGAGGGAAGAAGCTACGTATAGCTTTTTCTACCTTAACACTCCTGAAGGTACATGGAGGCTTTGTATGTCTGAATATTAGATTTTATAACTATGCGGCCCTATGTAAGTTCGCGTTGGATTGGATTACGGAGAAAGAGCAGGTTACGTGGTATGACTTAGAGTCGTATTTAATCACTCCATTTGACTTGAAAGCCGTATTGCATAATCCAGTGGCAAAACTACCATCTAATATAGTCCAGTTTGTTACTATTAAAGATATCGTGGGTGCCTGGCAGAAAATGTGTATAGGAATTCAAAATAACTTCCGTAAATCTGAATTTTTGCCCCTAAGGGGTAACCCAAGTTTCCTGCCAGGAATGAATACGTTCGTCTTCTCAACATGGGCCCAAGAAGGCCTATATTCTCTTGGCCAGGAGAACAAGTTGGTAATAAGATCATTTGACGAGCTGAAAGGTAAATATAACCAAAATCAATCAAAAACATCATTCTATGCGTATATACAAGTGCGTCATTGGATAGGGAATCTGAGGACAGAAACGGGATCGGATTTAGAGAGGGGGGATTTAGGTAGAATAATCACATTATACCGTGGAAGAGTTAATAAAATTTCGCAAATATATAAAGTACTGATCAATTTTCTAGGGGAAACCCATATTGATAGATTAGCTGGAAAATGGAGTAAAGTGCTACCCTCAATGGAAAGAGACTGGATTAGTAATAGCGTGAGGTTAACAACCAAGGCTACAATTTCAGTCAATTGGCGAGAATCTCATACCAGATTATTGAATATGTCATATTTGTCTCCAGCTAGAGTATCCAAATGGGGAGGTGCCTCAGCGACAGGAGAATGCCCTAAATGTAGACAGGTAATGGCAGACTTAATACATTGTTTATGGAAATGCCCCAAAGTAGTTCAATTTTGGAATAAAATTAATTTTTGGTGTAATAAGGTCTTGGGAATTCAGATTAAAATTACTCAAACTGAGATACTCTTCCTTTTCAGATTTGAATCGTCCAAAATGAATTACAAATTTGTGAACGCAATGATACTAGTAGGGAGAAACGTGATATTTTCTAATTGGAAGAGTAAGGGAAGTCTTAAGTTTTCAGAATTTCTGAGAAAAGCCCAGTATCGGATAGTACTGGAACAATATCATATAAAAATCTTTAGTAATAAACAATTACATCAGTTCTTCACCAAATGGAAATTGATGATTCTGTCTCTCCCTATAGTGGCCCAATTACAAATAATTTCAGTTTTTAAAAACTCTGATTGGTTTAAAGAACAGATACGTATAGGAATGTTTCCAAGAATATGGCTCGCAGATGATAGTAGGTAGTGAGGGGGAGTTTTTCCTTGTGGTCTTCCTCCCCTTTATTTCTCCCCCCTTTCCTTCCCCCTTCCCCCCGTCTTTTTTTTTTTTTTTGATGTTAGAACTAGCTCCACCACGGGTGGGAAATTAACTTAATTGATCCATATGTAATTTGATGTATGATTGTATTTTGGTATTATAAGTATAATCGTATTCCGGCGAGGTGTCGCCAAACTTTAAAGTAGAGTCATTTAACCGGTTAGGATGAGGTTTTTAACCTAATCGGTTGTATCAATGCTTTCACTGTTTGGGAGGGGAATGCAGTTTGTGTTCTTCCTGTCAGTTGTGTTTTCTTTTTGTGTTTTTTTTAAAGCATATTTGAATTTGTTATAAGATTTCCGGGGGGAAAAAAAAGAAGTTTATGACCAAGTGCAAAATCTCACTTTTATTTAGTTAGACTAGCTTAGTAGGAATTAGTAATTTCTTGTCTTTTGGTATTTTTTTGACTCTGGGCAACATACCAACTTAGATATGATGCAGAAATGCTATTTTTACTCTTGGAATTCACATTGTATCATGTATTAAGAGAAAAGTCTAATATTTTATGCAAGTAATATTATTAGGCTGCAAATTGTATATTTCTTATATACGTAGGTCACCACTTTAATCAAAGAACAGCTAATTGATTTGAACAACGTGTGACATAAATTAAACCTTTAACGGGATTTCTAGCTCTATGTCTCCATGTAGACTATCCCTAGCCACCTATCAGTTTATCCACAAGTCTGAAACATTTAATAGAAAGTAACTACAAGATCTGAGTACAGCCAATATTGTAACCTGCAAAGCGCCAAACTTTACACTGTCTTATTTAAAGGGACAGTATACACTCATTTTCATATAACTGCATGCAATAGACACTACTTTAAAGATACTGATATAAAAATACATTATAAAACTGTTTAAAAACTTACTTAGAAGCTCTGTTTACCTCTGTTGAAAAGGTAGCTGGAAAGCCCACTGCAAGTGGCAAATAAGACACTCCCCCCCTCCCCCTTCTTTTGCATATGAAAAGACTCTTTACACAAACAGGAGCAAGCAATCAGAGCAATGTTATTTAAAAAATAAGCAAAACTATACATTTAAAAAAAAACAAAAAAAACTTTATGGGCTATATAAATAGGTCATCTACAAAACATTTATGCAAAGAAACAATGAGTGTATAATGTCCCTTTAATCTCTCTTTTGAAGGATGACGGGTTTAATGTACTCTTGTAAACATTGTCAACTCTATATTAGATGATAGCGTTACCACACCTATTCAGATATGATGCATACAAATTTCTTTACCTTTGGTATCTAGTTGTATCATGCATTAGGAGACCAACGTAATTTTATGGTTTGTACTATTATTATTCTGCATAGTATAGCTAACATAAATTATCTAGTGACTCTCTAATGGTACCCAAAGCCCTACACCTTCACCTGGGCCATATTTAGTCATTTCATATCACTCTCATATACCCAGTATACTGACTAGAGCATAGCTACAGGATTAATATGACTATAGCTTTCTACAAAAGTTATTCACTTGAATAATAAATAGAAATCTATGCCCAAGTGTAAACAATTACTTTTGTTTAGTTAGTGTAGTTTAGTAGGAATACTTAATTATTAAAAAAAAAAAAAGAAAAGAAAAGAAAAACCCCATCAGTGTAAAAATGTAGGACATTTAGCTGGGTCATAATGAAGATTTGAAATGGTATGTGATTATCATATGAACATAGCTTTATTGAAACCTTATATCTCAATTAGTATCTTGTCAAATGTACCAATGTTCTTTTTCTCCCCTGCGTGGTATGATAACATGTTGTATGTATGTCTGCATTGTTGGATATAAATAAAGTTTTAAAAAAGATTATAGAAAAGGACAACAAAATAAGTAATTAAAGTATATTGCAAAGGTGTTTTACTACAAGTAATTAAACAATTTATACTAATATCTTGAGGTGTTTAATGTCCCTTTAAAAGTAGGTCTATAATTTAGTAATTATGACATGTAAGCGTACTTTATACTTTGAGATATATTGTCTTTCTTCTTACTATTTTTCTTATGTAGCAGGAGGAGTAGGCAGAGGATGCAAGCAGTTCAAGAGAAGGCCTTGTGGGTAAACACAGGAAATGGAGGATACGGTCCTTGCACTGCGGGAACTGCACAGGAAGTTACTGCTAAGTTCTCCCTTAGACATTGATGTTCAACAATATGCCACTCTCTTAACACTGCAGAATCTGGAACCAACATTGATCAGACTTGGTAATGGTAATCTGTGATTGAATTTTAAACAGAAACAAATGTATCTCACCTGATTTATTGTACCTGCTTTGCATTTTCCATTCTACTTTTTTAGCAGATTTTGGTTTATCAGGGTGGAAGAGATAATTGTTATTATGCATATTCTTCTTATAAATAACCAGCTGCAAACTATAGTGCTCAACATCTCTTGTGCAAATGACACAGGGAGGACTCCTGTCTTTTTATTGCTAAATACATATGATCTGATGCTGGGACATTAAAGGGACACTATACCCAAACATTTTCTTTCATGATTAAGGTAGAGAATACAATTTTAAACAACATTCCAATTTACTTCTATTACCTAATTTGCTTCATTCTTTAGATATACTTTAATGAAGAAATAGCAATGCACACGGTGAACCAATCACAGGAGGCATCTATGTGCAGCTACCAATCAGCAGCTACTAAGCATATCTAGATATGCTTTTCAGCAAAGACTATCAAGAGAATGAAGCAAATTAGATAATAGAAGTAAATTAGAAAGTTGTTTATAATTGTATGCTCTTTCTAAATCATGAAAGAAAAAAATTGGTTTTCATGTCCCTTTAAGCAATACTATTTGATATAATACTGGCAATATACACAGAGTTCAGGGGATAGTTAGAAGTGTAGGTTGGGTAAATTAAAGTAATTTGTTTCCATTCCATAAATTCCTTGATACATGAAAGCCAAATTAAACTTTCAATGTACTGTTCCATTTATTTCTATTATCAAATTTACTTCAATCTCTTTTCATTGATGGCTGCACATATATGACTCTTGTCATTGGCTCCAAAGTAGTCTAGCTGCAGACTGGAGCTCCACTCTAGACAGGAAACGTGACCTCCACTGACTCTAGACAGGAAACATGTGACCTCGACTCAAAGCTTTTTTTTTTTTTTTAATCAACTTTGTGTAACAAACAACCTATAGACAATCATTCTGAAAACAAAACATTTTGCAGCTTTCTTATTCTTCTTAATGTTCATTCACAGTGGATTATGCTGATTGTCATTTATAAGGTAACCACTGTGACTGTCATTTATAAGGTAACCACTGTGAATGAACATTAAGAACAAGAAACCTGCAAAATGTACAAGGCTGAAGTTGAATTCTTATTCAGTCAACTTCTTATTCTGCAACTGATTACAATTTGCAAAATAAAGATATCTAGCATTATTTTTATTTTAAATAAAATAATACACTTTCCAAAAGCCTAAACAAACTTACATTTTATAATAAAAAAAACTTTATATTTCAATACTCCTATTGCAAACATGCATTGCAAACTGTTTCGTTTACAGAATGATTGTCTTCTATAGCTTGTTTGTTACATTAAAGTTGATTTAAAAAAAAAAAAAGCTTTGAGTGGAGGTCACATGTTTCTTGTCTAGAGTGGAGCTCCAGTCTGCAGCTAGACCCTTCTCATTGGCTCAGTAGATGTGTTCAGCTAGCTCCTAGTACGACATTGCTGCTCTGAAATTTACTTTAACTATATGGTTAACAACTTTTCAGGGGTTAAACACAGTTTTTATGCAAGTAAGTGCAATAATAAAATGCTCAATACGTTTTTTTTTTCATTTTGTTCTTTTATGTCCCTTTAACACAGATCTGGAATTGTTGACATTTTACATTTAAATTGTACTCTGTCTTTTGACCAGGACCCTCATTGTCCACATCTTCCTGTCTCCCAATTGATATGAAATATGTATTGTGAGGAGATATGGAATATAGTGTTAATAATAGCAATAGATAAGCTGAGAGGTCACATAGCTGTCAGTTACAGTAGCTGCAGTGGGTAATTATCAAGACAAATCGGCTTAATGTGGGGCTTAAGGTGCCTCATTCACCAATCATAAAAACTGCTTTCTCTACCTAAACTGTACATCATATATTCAAAATTTAAACAATTTTTGTTGTCCCGTTAAAGGGATAGAAAAGTCAAAATTAAAATGTGCATAAATGCATTTCAATTTGAAATGTAAGCATTTTTTCATTATACTTCCATTAGCAGAAATGCTTCTAGTAAGTTATAACAGTTTTTGTATGGCATACACACATATCCTGTGAGGGCCTGTGCACTAGTATTCAAGCTCAGAGAGCTGACAGTGCTGTGTATTACTTGTGAAGACATAATTTGTGCCAAGAAGCAACCACTTACTTTCGGAGAAGGTGTGGTGCCTTACAGGATATGTGCGTATGCCTCAGAAAAACAGTAATAACTTACTAGAAGCATTTTTGCTAATGGAAATATATTACAAAAATATTTCCATTGCACATTGTAATGCACCGAGCACATTTTAAGTGTATATATTATACACACACACACACACACATATATATATATATATATATATATATATATATATATATATATATATATATAATATACACACATATATATATATATATATATATATATATATATATATATATATATATATATATATATATATATATATAATATACACACATATATATATATATATATATATATATATATAATATACACACACATATATATATATATATATATATATATATATATATATATATATATATAATATACACACACACATATATATATATATATATATATATATATATATATATATATAATATACACACACATATATATATATATATATATATATATATATATATATATATATATATATATATATATATATATATATATATATATATATATACACAGGGAGTGCAGAATTATTAGGCAAGTTATATTTTTGAGGATTAATTTTATTATTGAACAACAACCATGTTCTCAATGAACCCAAAAAACTCATTAATAACAAAGCTGAATATTTTTGGAAGTAGTTTTTAGTTTGTTTTTAGTTTTAGCTATTTTAGGGGGATATCTGTGTGTGCAGGTGACTATTACTGTGCATAATTATTAGGCAACTTAAAAAAAAAACAAATATATACCCATTTCAATTATTTATTTTTACCAGTGAAACCAATATAACATCTCAACATTCACAAATATACATTTCTGACATTCAAAAACAAAACAAAAACAAATCAGTGACCAATATAGCCACCTTTCTTTGCAAGGACACTCAAAAGCCTGCCATCCATGGATTCTGTCAGTGTTTTGATCTGATCACCATCAACATTGCGTGCAGCAGCAACCACAGCCTCCCAGACACTGTTCAGAGAGGTGTACTGTTTTCCCTCCTTGTAAATCTCACATTTGATGATGGACCACAGGTTCTCAATGGGGTTCAGATCAGGTGAACAAGGAGGCCATGTCATTAGATTTTCTTCTTTTATACCTTTTCTTGCCAGCCACGCTGTGGAGTACTTGGACGCGTGTGATGGAGCATTGTCCTGCATGAAAATCATGTTTTTCTTGAAGGATGCAGACTTCTTCCTGTACCACTGCTTGAAGAAGGTGTCTTCCAGAAACTGGCAGTAGGACTGGGAGTTGAGCTTGACTCCATCCTCAACCCGAAAAGGCCCCACAAGCTCATCTTTGATGATACCAGCCCAAACCAATACTCCACCTCCACCTTGCTGGCGTCTGAGTCGGACTGGAGCTCTCTGCCCTTTACCAATCCAGCCACGGGCCCATCCATCTGGCCCATCAAGACTCACTCTCATTTCATCAGTCCATAAAACCTTAGAAAAATCAGTCTTGAGATATTTCTTGGCCCAGTCTTGACGTTTCAGCTTGTGTGTCTTGTTCAGTGGTGGTCGTCTTTCAGCCTTTCTTACCTTGGCCATGTCTCTGAGTATTGCACACCTTGTGCTTTTGGGCACTCCAGTGATGTTGCAGCTCTGAAATATGGCCAAACTGGTGGCATCTTGGCAGCTGCACGCTTGACTTTTCTCAGTTCATGGGCAGTTATTTTGCGCCTTGGTTTTTCCACACGCTTCTTGCGACCCTGTTGACTATTTTGAATGAAACGCTTGATTGTTCGATGATCACGCTTCAGAAGCTTTGCAATTTTAAGAGTGCTGCATCCCTCTGCAAGATATCTCACTATTTTTTACTTTTCTGAGCCTGTCAAGTCCTTCTTTTGACCCATTTTGCCAAAGGAAAGGAAGTTGCCTAATAATTATGCACACCTGATATAGGGTGTTGATGTCATTAGACCACACCCCTTCTCATTACAGAGATGCACATCACCTAATATGCTTAATTGGTAGTAGGCTTTCGAGCCTATACAGCTTGGAGTAAGACAACATGCATAAAGAGGATGATGTGGTCAAAATACTCATTTGCCTAATAATTCTGCTCTCCCTGTATATATATTATACACACACACACACATATATATGTATATATATGTGTGTGTGTGTATAATGTGTTATATATATATATATATATATATATATATATATATATAAATGTGTGTGTGTTTAACTCGCATTATATTGTATATTCCAGAACCAATATATGACATAACAGTTCAATACACTTTCTGCTTTACAGATGAATGTTCTGTGGATGTAGAAAACGTACAATCAGCACGGTGCTTGCGAGATATTACAGCTCTCCAGCTATGTCTTATGCAGACGCTTATCACCAAAGCAGAGAACCCAATGACCGAGCATAATGTGAGATGTCAGTATACTCGTGTATTGGAGCGTTTGCAGCAAACTGGCGTGGATGCAGCATTAGTAAGACCTGTCAATGTCTTTCTTTGTCATTTATGTAACAGTATTTTTACTTTCTTTAAAAAAATAAACTGCACTACAATTCTTTAATATCAAAAGGAAAATAATATATCTGCTATTTTCTAACATATGGTACTGTGATGGTGAGATGTGTTTGGGTTAAGCTTAAACTATCACTAGGTAACTTTGAATATTTTATCTTGCCTTGCTGTTCAGATTTCTCTCTCCCTCAACTGTGACAAGGTGCTGTCTCACCTCTCCTCAAAGTGCCTCTCCTGTTTGGTGCTATTTCAGCTACGGTGTCAGGTCAGTGGTGCGGATATTAAAATTCAGAGACTTGTGTACCAGGTTTTCCTACCATGTTGTAACTATATACTTCTTAAATGGAGAGTAGACTAGTTATTAAACTATCCCAATAGACTAATCCCTAAAGACTTTTCTCCAACATAGGTGTGTCCGGTCCACGGCGTCATCCTTACTTGTGGGATATTCTCTTCCCCAACAGGAAATGGCAAAGAGCCCAGCAAAGCTGGTCACATGATCCCTCCTAGGCTCCGCCTACCCCAGTCATTCTCTTTGCCGTTGTACAGGCAACATCTCCACGGAGATGGCTTAGAGTTTTTTAGTGTTTAACTGTAGTTTTTATTATTCAATCAAGAGTTTGTTATTTTAAAATAGTGCTGGTATGTACTATTTACTCAGAAACAGAAAAGAGATGAAGATTTCTGTTTGTATGAGGAAAATGATTTTAGCACCGTAACTAAAATCCATGGCTGTTCCACACAGGACTGTTGAGAGCAATTAACTTCAGTTGGGGGAACAGTGTGCAGTCTCTTACTGCTTGAGGTATGACACATTCTAACAAGACGATGTAATGCTGGAAGCTGTCATTTTCCCTATGGGATCCGGTAAGCCATGTTTATTAAGATAGTAAATAAGGGCTTCACAAGGGCTTATTAAGACTGTAGACTTTTTCTGGGCTAAATCGATTCATTATTAACACATATTTAGCCTTGAGGAATCATTTATTCTGGGTATTTTGATATGATTATATCGGCAGGCACTGTTTTTGACACCTTATTCTTTAGGGGCTTTCCCTAATCATAGTCAGAGCCTCATTTTCGCGCCGGTATGGCGCACTTGTTTTTGAGGACAGCATGGCATGCAGCTGCATGTGTGTGGAGCTCTGTTACATAGAAAAGTCTTTCTGAAGGCATCATTTGGTATCGTATTCCCCTTTGGGCTTGGTTGGGTCTCAGCAAAGCAGATTCCAGGGACTGTAAAGGGGTTAAATATAAAAACGGCTCCGGTTCCGTTATTTTAAGGGTTAAAGCTTCCAAATTTGGTGTGCAATACTTTTAAGGCTTTAAGACACTGTGGTGAAATTTTGGTGAATTTTGAACAATTCCTTCATACTTTTTCGCAATTGCAGTAATAAAGTGTGTTTAGTTTAAAATTTAAAGTGACAGTAACGGTTTTATTTTAAAACGTTTTTTGTGCTTTGTTATCAAGTTTATGCCTGTTTAACATGTCTGAACTACCAGATAGATTGTGTTCTGACTGTGGGGAAACCAAGGTTCCTTCTCATTTAACTATATGTATTTTATGTCATAAAAAAATTTAGTAAAAATGATGCCCAAGATGATTCCTCAAGTGAGGGGAGTAAGCATGGTACTGCATCATCCCCTCCTTCGTCTACACCAGTCTTGCCCATACAGGAGGCCCCTAGTACATCTAGTGCGCCAATACTCCTTACTATGCAACATTTAACGGCTGTAATGGATAATTCTATCAAAAACATTTTAGCCAATATGCCCACTTATCAGCGAAAGCGCGACTGCTCTGTTTTAGAAAATTCTGTAGAGCATGAGAACGCTGATGATATGGTTCCTGAAGGGCCCCTACACCAGTCTGAGGGGGCCAGGGAGGTTTTGTCTGAGGGAGAAATTTCAGATTCAGGAAACATTTCTCAACAAGCTGAACCTGATGTGATTACTTTTAAATTTAAGTTGGAACATCTCCGCGCTCTGCTTAAGGAGGTGTTATCCAATTTGGATGATTGTGATTATCTGGTCATTCCAGAACCACTATGTAAAATGGAAAAGTTCTTAGAGGCCCCGGGGCCCCCCGAAGCTTTTCCTATATCCAAGCGGGTGGCGTACATTGTTAGTAAAGAATGGGACAGGCCCGGTATACCTTTAGTACCTCCCCCCATATTTATAAAATTGTTTTCCTATAGTCGACCCCAGAAAGGACTGATGGCAGACAGTCCCCAAGGTCGAGGGGGCGGTTTCTACTCTACACAAGCGCGCCACTATACCCATAGAAGATAGTTGTGCTTTCCAAGATCCTATGGATAAAAAATTAGAAGGTCTGCTAAAGATGTTTGTTCAGCAAGGTTCCCTTCTACAACCAATTGCATGCATTGTCCCTGTCACTGCAGCCGCGTGTTTCTAGTTTGATGAGCTAGGAAAGGCGATTATTAGTAATTCTTCTTCTTATGAGGAGATTATGGACAGAATTCGTGCTCTTAAATTGGCTAATTCTCTCACCCTAGACGCCACCTTGCAATTGGCTAGGTTAGCGGCGAAAAAATTCTGGGTTTGCTATTGTGGCGCAGAGCGCTTTGGTTAAAATCTTGGGCAGCGGATGCGTCTTCCAAGAACAAATTGCTTGACATTCCTTTCAAGGGGAAAAACACTCTTTGGCCCTGACTTGAAAGAGATTATCTCTGATATCACTGGGGGCAAGGGCCACGCCCTTCCTCAGGATAGGTCTTTTCAAGACCAAAAATAAACCTAAGTTTCGTCCCTTTCGCAGAAACGGATCAGCCCCAAGGGCTACGTCCTCTAAGCAGGAAGGTAATACTTCTCAAGCCAATCCAGCCTGGAGACTTATGCAAGGCTGGAACAAAGGAAAGCAGGCCAGGAAACCTGCCACTGCTACCAAGACAGCATGAAATGCGGGCCCCCGATCCGGGACCGGATCTGGTGGGGGGCAGACTCTCTCTCTTCGCTCAGGCTGGGGCAAGAGATGTTCTGGATCCTTGGGCGCTAGAAATAGTCTCCCAAGGTTATTCTCTGGAGTTCAAGGGGCTTCCTCCAAGGGGGAGGTTCCACAGGTCTCAGTTGTCTTCAGACCACATAAGAAGACAGGCATTCTTACATTGGGTAGAAGACCTGCTAAAAATGGGAGTGATTCATCCTGTTCCATTAGGAGAACAAGGGATGGGGTTCTACTCCAATCTGTTCATAGTTCCCAAAAAAGAGGGAACGTTCAGACCAATCTTAGATCTCAAGATCTTGAACAAGTTTCTCAAGGTTCCATCGTTCAAGATGGAAACCATTCGAACACTTCTTCCTTCCATCCAGGAAGGTCAATTCATGACCAAGGTGGATTTCAAGGATGCGTATCTACATATTCCTATCCACAAGGAACATCATCGGTTCCTAAGGTTTGCATTCCTGGACAAGCATTTCCAGTTCGTGGCGTTTTCTTTCGGATTAGCCACTGCTCCTAGGATTTTCTCATAGGTACTAGGGTCCCTTCTGGCGGTGCTAAGACCAAGGGGCATTGCTGTAGTACCTTACTTGGACGACATTCTGATTCGAGCGTCGTCCCTTCCTCAAGTAAAGGCTCACACGGACATTGTCCTGGCCTTTCTCAGATCTCACGGATGGAAAGTGAACGTGGAAAAGAGTTCTCTATCTCCGTCAACGAGGGTTCCCTTCTTGGGAACTATAATAGACTCCTTAGAAATGAGGATTTTTCTGACAGAAGCCAGAAAAACAAAACTTCTAGACTCTTGTCGGATACTTCATTCCGTTCCTCTTCCTTCCATAGCGCAGTGCATGGAAGTGATAGGTTTGACGGTAGCGGCAATGGACATAGTTCCTTTTGTGCGCATTCATCTAAGACCATTACAACTGTTCATGCTCAGTCAGTGGAATGGGGACTATTCAGACTTGTCTCCGAAGATACAAGTAAATCAGAGGACCAGAGACTCATTCCGTTGGTGGCTGTCCCTGGACAACCTGTCACAAGGGATGACCTTCCGCAGACCAGAGTGGGTCATTGTCACGACCGACGCCAGTCTGATGGGCTGGGGCGCGGTCTGGGGATCCCTGAAAGCTCAGGGTCTTTGGTCTCGGGTAGAATCTCTTCTACCGATAAATATTCTGGAACTGAGAGCGATATTCAATGCTCTCAAAGCTTGGCCTCAGCTAGCGAGGGCCAAGTTCATACATCAACCATCAGGGGGGAACAAGGAGTTCCCTAGCGATGGAAGAAGTGACCAAAATCATTCTATGGGCGGAGTCTCACTCCTGCCACCTGTCTGCTATCCACATCCCAGGAGTGGAAAATTGGGAAGTGGATTTTCTGAGTCGTCAGACATTGCATCCGGGGGAGTGGGAACTCCATCCGGAAATCTTTGCCCAAGTCACTCAACCGTGGGGCATTCCAGACATGGATCTGATGGCCTCTCGTCAGAACTTCAGAGTTCCTTACTACGGGTACAGATCCAGGGATCCCAAGGCGGCTCTAGTGGATGCACTAGTAGCACCTTGGACCTTCAAACTAGCTTATGTGTTCCCGCCGTTTCCTCTCATCCCCAGGCTGGTAGCCAGGATCAATCAGGAGAGGGCGTCGGTGATTTTGATAGCTCCTGCGTGGCCACGCAGGACTTGGTATGCAGATCTGGTGAATATGTCATCGGCTCCACCATGGAAGCTACCTTTGAGACGAGACCTTCTTGTTCTAGGTCCGTTCGACCCACTCCAGCTGACTGCTTGGAGATTGAACGCTTGATCTTATCAAAGCGAGGGTTCTCAGATTCTGTTATTAATACTCTTGTTCAGGCCTGAAAGCCTGTAACCAGAAAAATTACCACATAATTTGGTATATCTGTTGGTGTGAATCTGCAGGATTCCCTTGGGACAAGGTTAAGATTCCTAAGAGTCTATCCTTCCTTCGAGAAGGATTGGAAAAAGGATTATCTGCAAGTTCCTTGATGGGACAGATTTCTGCCTTGTCTGTGTTACTTCACAAAAAGCTGGCAGCTGTGCCAGATGTTCTAGCCTTTGTTCAGGCTCTGGTTAGAATCAAGCCTGTTTACAAAATTTTGACTCCTCCTTGGAGTCTCAACCTAGTTCTTCAGGGGGTTCCGTTTGAACCCTTACATTCCGTTGATATTAAGTTATTATCTTGGAAAGTTTTGTTTTTGGTTGCAATTTCTTCTGCTAGAAGAGTTTCAGAATTATCTGCTCTGCAGTGTTCTTCTCCTTATCTGGTGTTCCATGCAGATAAGGTGGTTTTGCGTACTAAACCTGGTTTTCTTCCAAAAGTTGTTTCTAACAAAAACATTAACCAGGAGATAGTTGTGCCTTCTTTGTGTCCTAATCCAGTTTCAAAGAAGGAACGTTTGTTGCACAACTTGGATGTAGTTCGTGCTCTCAAATTTTACTTAGCAGCTACTAAGGATTTCAGACAAACTTTGTCTTTGTTTGTTGTTTATTCTGGTAAACGGAGAGGTCAAAAAGCAACTTCTACCTCTCTCTCCTTCTGGATTAAAAGCATTATCCGATTGGCTTATGAGACTGCCGGACGGCAGCCTCCTGAAAGAATCACAGCTCACTCCACTAGGGCTGTGGCTTCCACATGGGCCTTCAAGAACGAGGCTTCTGTTGATCAGATATGTAAGGCAGCGACTTGGTCTTCACTGCACACTTTTTCTAAATTTTACAAATTTGAAACTTTTGCTTCTTCTGAGGCTATTTTTGGGAGAAAGGTTTTGCAAGCCGTGGTGCCTTCCATTTAGGTAACCTGATTTGCTCCCTCCCTTCATCCGTGTCCTAAAGCTTTGGTATTGGTTCCCACAAGTAAGGATGACGCCGTGGACCGGACACACCTATGTTGGAGAAAACAGAATTTATGTTTACCTGATAAATTACTTTCTCCAACGGTGTGTCCGGTCCACGGCCCGCCCTGGTTTTTTTTTTTTAATCAGGTCTGATAATTTATTTTCTTTAACTACAGTCACCACGGTAACATATGGTTTCTCCTATGCAAATATTCCTCCTTAACGTCGGTCGAATGACTGGGGTAGGCGGAGCCTAGGAGGGATCATGTGACCAGCTTTGCTGGGCTCTTTGCCATTTCCTGTTGGGGAAGAGAATATCCCACAAGTAAGGATGACGCCGTGGACCGGACACACCGTTGGAGAAAGTAATTTATCAGGTAAACATAAATTCTGTTTTTTTTAAAAAAACACCCCCAGAAATCAACCAATTTTATAAAAATAAAAAAAATATCCTGATAAATGTATTTTTTAGTTACACACAGACTGCTCAGCTGCCACTGCAATTTTTTTTTTTTAATTTTGTTAATGTGGGTTCTAACACTGATATTCATTATTCCTCATTCCCAAGTTTGAAGTGAATGACCTCTGGCTTCAGTACTGCCTTAAGACGCTGTGTGAATACCCTAAGAGTCCAGCTTTGGTTCCATGTCTGACTTCTCTGCTGCTTGTGTGTAAAGGAATCCTCAGGGATCAGAATCTTCAGCAAGCAGGTGAGAGATGATATATTTTTTTATTAAAGGGACATAATACTCATATGCTAAATCACTTGAAACTGATGCAGTATAACTGTAAAAAGCTGACCGGAAAATAGCACCTGAGCATCTCTATGTAAAAAAGGAAGATATTTTACCTCACAATTTCCTCAGCTCAGCAGAGTAAGTTCTGTGTAAAAACTTATACTCAGCTGTTCCCAGCTGCAGGTAAAAAAAAAAAAAATGAAGAAATTAACAGCATCCAATCAGCATCAGCAGTGCTGAGGTCATGAACTCTTTTACTGTGATCTCATGAGATTTGATTTAACTCTCATGAGATTTCATTGTAAACTTCCATACACTGAATAGGGAAGATGAGAGTGCACGAGGCTCATCCCTTCAGCTGTCCCAGGACAGACAAACTGATATGCTGCTTACAAGTCCTTTACAATGGGATGTGGCTACTGAGGAACTTTTGAGGTAAAATATCTTTCTTTTTTTACATAGAGATGTTCAGGTTTTTTACAGCTATGTTTACAGCTATGCTGCATCACTTTCAAGTGTTTAAACATTTGGCATTATGGCCCTTTAATCGTTAACAATGTTAGGATGTTCCATGCCGTCCCGAAAACCCTGGGCTTTAACAAAGTTACTAAGGCATGGAATGCCCTAACTTCTATGGCCTCCCGCTCCCCCCGTGGTACTTACCACACAGGATCCGACGCTGGGACTTGCCTGGCAACTCAGGCAGTCCCACTGGAGCCAATCGGTGCGTTGGATTACAGTGACAACCAGTCACTAATACAATGTGACAGCCAATGATTGGAACCTCCCTTTGCTCTCTTTCCTCACTGTGATCTGAGGCAAGAGAGGCAGGGAAATCACTGCTACAAAGTGTCCCACAGAGTTACACACATTTGTAATAAAAAAAAAAAAAAACCTTTTTTTTTTTTTTTTTAATTCTTTTTATTAACCTCTTAAGGACATATGACGGAATTTTTCCGTCATAAAACCATTGAGCAAACTGAAAGCTGTGTCCTTAAAGGGTTAAGGAAAATATAGGTACATCGAAAAATAAACCACAATGCAGTACGTAAATCCTTATTTTATTTTTTGTTGTTGAATTTAACAGAATAGCATTTAATTTGTAATAACAAAATTAAGTGGAGATTGCTCTTCAGAGGAGATAGCTGTTTTGTAAAGCTAAGTCCCTGCTTTCAAGTACATCAATAAGAGAAGGAGAGGATTCTACCTCCCACAGTGTAATATTGTCCCAGTCCTTTTACTGTGGGGTTCTTACATATGTATTGTTACAAAAAATAAAGTGAAGTAGGATAAGTTACCCCAGCTAATGAGAAATCGCATCTAGAGCTGAAAGTTAGAAGGGAACACATTTCAAAAAGTTAGTCAAGGAATATTAATTACATTTTTTAAATAATCGTGAGATAACGAGACCTTTCGGGGTAACACCACCAGGGTCAGGAATTCAAAGGGGGAACATCTTTATTACCATTTAAATGACATACGTAGGAGGAAGGAGGGAAGGTGAGCACGAGAGGAGAAGAGAGAGAGAAGAAAAACAACCCTTTTTATTAAGTCTTTTATTAAAAAAAAATGAACTCTTTAAGTGCTGATCAGTGTTATTGCTGTGATAACTCTGATCAGTACAAAAGTACTGTTTATTACTTTTGGGGTGTGATTTTTGTTCTGTTTTTTAATTAAAAGTTGACCCTTTTGTTATTTCTTCTATAAAGGTAAGACGAGTCCACGGATTCATCCTTTACTTGTGGGATATTATCCTCCTGCTAACAGGAAGTGGCAAAGAGCACCACAGCAGAGCTGTCTATATAGCTCCTCCCTTAGCTCCACCCCCAGTCATTCTCTTTGCTTACTCTAAGTACTAGGAAGGGTAAAGTGAAAGAGGTGATAAAATATTAGTTTTTAATTTCTTCAAGCAAAAGTTTGTTATTTTAAATGGTACCGGTGTGTACTATTTACTCTCAGGCAGCAGATGGATGAAGACTGCTGCCTGGAGGATGATGATCTTAGCATTTGTAACTAATTCCATTGCTGTTCCCACAGAGGCTGAGGAGTACAGGAAACTTCAGTGTGAGGAACGTTTTCATGCTATGCAGCAGTGAGGTATGTTCAGTCATATATTTCTGAAGAGACTGTGTATTTCAGAAAGGCTGACATTATACCCAGGAGGGTAAGGGTAAGCAGTAATCCTAGAGCTAATAAGAAGAGCATTACTAAGCTTGCATAAGGGGCCAATTACAAATATGGTTGACACTGACTTGTAAATGTTTGTGGGCAAACGTTTTTATGATCTGGGAGTGCTTTAACGTTTTGTGGGCAATAACGTTTTGGGCAACTTTATTGAAGGCACACATGGCTTAATTTCTGGGTCTCAGAACCCACATGGCTAGTTATAACCGCTCTGGTGCGGTTCTTTGAGGCTGGAGACATCGAGTGAGATGGGCCGGGCCTATTTCTCCAACATTGGTGTGTCCGGTCCACGGCGTCATCCTTACTTGTGGGATATTCTCTTCCCCAACAGGAAATGGCAAAGAGTCCCAGCAAAGCTGGTCACATGATCCCTCCTAGGCTTCGCCCACCCCAGTCATTCTCTTTGCCGTTGCACAGGCAACATCTCCACGGAGATGGTTAAGAGTTTTTTGGTGTTTAAATGTAGTTTTTATTCTTCTATCAAGTGTTTGTTATTTTAAAATAGTGCTGGTATGTACTATTTACTCTGAAACAGAAAAGGATGAAGATTTCTGTTTGTAAGAGGAAGATGATTTTAGCAGACAGTAACTAAAATCGATTGCTGTTTCCACATAGGACTGTTGAGATGAAGTAACTTCAGTTGGGGGAAACAGTTAGCAGAGTTTTCTGCTTAAGGTATGACTAGCCATATTTCTAACAAGACTGTGTAATGCTGGAAGGCTGTCATTTCCCCTCATGGGGACCGGTAAGCCATTTTCTTAGTCAAAAACAAACAGAATAAAGGGCTTATTATGGGCTAAAAAACTGGTAGACATTTTTATGGGCTAAATCGATTGCTTTATTTGTGCATATTATTCAAATTTAGGCTAACAATTGACATTTATAATCTTGGGGAACGTTTATAAAACGGCAGGCACTGTATTGGACACCTTTTTCAGTCAGGGGGCCTTTCTAGTCATAGACTGAGCCTCATTTTCGCGCCACTAATGCGCAGTTGTTTTTTGAGAGCAGGGCATGCAGATGCATGTGTGAGGATCTAAGAATCTCTGAAAAAGCTTTTAGAAGGCATCATTTGGTATCGTATTCCCCTCAGGGCTTGGTTGGGTCTTAGCAAAGACTGTATCTGGGACTGTATAGGGGTTAAATTGAAAAACGGCTCCGGTTCCGTTATTTTAAGGGTTAAAGCTCTGAAATTTGGTGTGCAATACCTTTAAGGCTTTAAGACACTGTGGTGAAAATTTGGTAATTTTTGAACAATTCCTTCATACTTTTTCACATATTCAGAGAAATTTCAGATTCAGGAAAAATTTCTCATCAAGCTGAACCTGATGTTGTGACATTTAAATTTAAATTAGAACATCTCCGCGCACTGCTTAAGGAGGTGTTATCTACTCTGGATGATTGTGACAATTTGGTCATTCCAGAGAAATTATGCAAGATGGACAGGTTCCTAGAGGTTCCGGTGCCCCCCGACGCTTTTCCTATACCCAAGCGGGTGGCGGACATAGTAAATAAAGAGTGGGAAAAGCCCGGCATACCTTTTGTTCCTCCCCCTATATTTAAGAAATTATTTCCTATGGTCGACCCCAGAAAGGACTTATGGCAGACAGTCCCCAAGGTCGAGGGGGCAGTTTCTACTCTAAACAAACGCACTACTATTCCTATCGAAGATAGTTGTGCTTTCAAAGATCCTATGGATAAAAAATTGGAAGGTTTGCTTAAAAAGATTTTTGTACAGCAAGGCTACCTTCTACAACCAATTTCATGCATTGTTCCTGTCACTACGGCAGCGTGGTTCTGGTTCGAGGAACTAGAAAAGTCGCTCAGTAGAGAAACTCCATATGAGGAGGTTATGGACAGAGTTCACGCACTTAAATTGGCTAACTCTTTTATTTTAGCTGCTGCTTTGCAATTAGCAAAATTAGCGGCGAAAAATTCAGGGTTTGCTATTGTGGCGCGCAGAGCGCTTTGGCTAAAGTCTTGGTCAGCGGATGTGTCATCCAAGACAAAATTACTTAACATTCCTTTCAAAGGTAAAACTTTATTTGGACCCGATTTGAAAGAGATTATTTCAGACATCACTGGGGGAAAGGGCCACGCCCTTCCACAGGATAGGTCTTTTAAGGCTAAAAATAAGCCTAATTTTCGTCCTTTTCGCAGAAATGGACCAGCCTCTAATTCTGCATCCTCTAAGCAAGAGGGTAATGCCTCACAACCCAAACCAGCCTGGAAACCAATGCAAGGCTGGAACAAGGGTAAGCAGGCCAAGAAGCCTGCCACTGCTAACAAGACAGCATGAAGGAGTAGCCCCCGATCCGGGACCGGATCTGGTGGGGGGCAGACTCTCTCTCTTTGCTCAGGCTTGGGCAAGAGATGTTCAGGATCCTTGGGCGCTAGAAATAGTTTCTCAAGGTTATCTCCTGGAATTCAAGGAACTACCCCCAAGGGGAAGGTTCCACAAGTCTCACTTATCCTCAAACCAAATAAAGAGACAGGCATTCTTACATTGTGTAGAAGACCTGTTAAAGATGGGAGTGATACACCCAGTTCCAATAAAGGAACAAGGAATGGGATTTTATTCCAATCTGTTCGTAGTTCCCAAAAAAGAGGGAACGTTCAGACCAATTTTGGATTTGAAGATCCTAAACAAATTTTTCAGGGTACCATCGTTCAAAATGGAAACTATTCGAACGATTCTACCCACCATCCAGGAAAGTCAATTTATGACTACTGTGGATCTAAAGGATGCGTACCTACATATCCCTATCCACAAGGAACATCATCAGTTCCTAAGGTTCGCTTTTCTGGACAAACATTACCAGTTTGTGGCTCTTCCATTCGGATTAGCCACTGCTCCAAGGATTTTCACAAAGGTGCTAGGGTCCCTTCTAGCGGTTCTAAGACCAAGGGGCATTGCAGTAGTACCTTACTTGGACGACATTCTAATACAAGCGTCGTCCCTGTCAAAGGCAAAGGCTCATACGGACATCGTTCTAGCCTTTCTCACTTCTCACGGATGGAAGGTGAACAAAGAAAAGAGTTCTCTGTCCCCGTCAACAAGAGTTCCCTTCTTGGGAACAATAATAGATTCCTTAGAAATGAGGATTTTTCTGACAGAGGTCAGAAAATCAAAACTTCTAAGCTCTTGTCAAGTGCTTCATTCTGTTCCTCGTCCTTCCATAGCGCAGTGCATGGCAGTAATAGGATTGATGGTTGCAACAATGGACATAGTTCCTTTTGCACTAATTCATCTAAGACCATTACAACTGTGCATGCTCAAACAGTGGAATGGGGATTATACAGACTTGTCTCCAATGATTCAAGTAGATCAAAAGACCAGAGATTCACTCCGTTGGTGGCTGACCCTGGACCATCTGTCCCAAGGAATGAGCTTCCGCAGGCCAGAGTGGGTCATTGTCACGACCGACGCCAGTCTAGTGGGCTGGGGTGTGGTCTGGGAATCCCTGAAAGCTCAGGGTCTATGGTCTCGGGAAGAGTCTCTTCTCCCGATAAACATTCTGGAACTGAGAGCGATATTCAATGCTCTCAGAGCTTGGCCTCAACTAGCAAAGGCCAAATTCATAAGGTTCCAATCAGACAACATGACGACTGTTGCTTATATCAATCATCAAGGGGGAACAAAGAGTTCCCTGGCGATGAAAGAAGTGACCAAAATAATTCAATGGGCGGAGGATCACTCCTGCCACTTGTCTGCGATCCACATCCCAGGAGTAGAAAATTGGGAAGCGGATTTTCTGAGTCGTCAGACATTTCATCCGGGGGAGTGGGAACTCCATCCGGAGATCTTTGCCCAAATAACTCAATTATGGGGCATTCCAGACATGGATCTGATGGCGTCTCGTCAGAACTTCAAGGTTCCTTGCTACGGGTCCAGATCCAGGGATCCCAAGGCGACTCTAGTAGATGCACTAGTAGCTCCTTGGACTTTCAACCTAGCTTACGTATTCCCACCGTTTCCTCTCATTCCCAGGCTGGTAGCCAGGATCAATCAGGAGAGGGCCTCGGTGATCTTGATAGCTCCTGCGTGGCCACGCAGGACTTGGTATGCAGACCTGGTGAATATGTCATCGGCTCCACCATGGAAGCTACCTTTGAGACAGGACCTTCTTGTTCAAGGTCCATTCGAACACCCAAATCTGGTCTCCCTCCAACTGACGGCTTGGAGATTGAACGCTTGATTCTATCAAAGCGTGGGTTTTCAGATTCGGTGATAGATACTCTGGTTCAGGCCAGAAAACCTGTAACTAGAAAAATTTACCATAAAATATGGAAAAAATATATCTGTTGGTGTGAATCCAAAGGATTCCCATGGAATAAGATAAAAATTCCTAAGATTCTCTCCTTTCTTCAAGAAGGTTTGGAGAAAGGTTTATCTGCAAGTTCTCTAAAGGGACAGATCTCTGCGTTATCTGTCTTACTACACAAAAGACTGGCAGCTGTGCCAGATGTTCAAGCATTTGTTCAGGCTCTGGTTAGGATCAAGCCTGTTTACAGACCTTTGACTCCTCCCTGGAGTCTAAATCTAGTTCTTTCAGTTCTTCAAGGGGTTCCGTTTGAACCCTTACATTCCATAGATATTAAGTTACTATCTTGGAAAGTTTTGTTTTTGGTTGCAATTTCTTCTGCTAGAAGAGTTTCAGAGTTATCTGCTCTGCAGTGTTCTCCTCCTTATCTGGTGTTCCATGCAGATAAGGTGGTTTTGCGTACTAAGCCTGGTTTTCTTCCTAAAGTTGTTTCTAACAAAAATATTAACCAGGAGATAGTTGTACCTTCTTTGTGTCCGAATCCAGTTTCAAAGAAGGAACGTTTGTTACACAATTTGGACGTTGTCCGTGCTCTAAAGTTCTATTTAGAGGCTACTAAAGATTTCAGACAAACATCTTCCTTGTTTGTTGTTTATTCTGGTAAAAGGAGAGGTCAAAAAGCGACTTCTACCTCTCTTTCCTTTTGGCTTAAAAGCATTATCCGATTGGCTTATGAGACTGCCGGACGGCAGCCTCCTGAAAGAATCACAGCTCACTCCACTAGGGCTGTGGCTTCCACATGGGCCTTCAAGAACGAGGCTTCTGTTGATCAGATATGTAAGGCAGCGACTTGGTCTTCACTGCATTGGACACACCAATGTTGGAGAAAACAGAATTTATGCTTACCTGATAAATTACTTTCTCCAACGGTGTGTCCGGTCCACGGCCCGCCCTGGTTTTTTTAATCAGGTCTGATGAATTATTTTCTCTAACTACAGTCACCACGGTATCATATGGTTTCTCCTATATATATTCCTCCTGTCCGTCGGTCGAATGACTGGGGTGGGCGAAGCCTAGGAGGGATCATGTGACCAGCTTTGCTGGGACTCTTTGCCATTTCCTGTTGGGGAAGAGAATATCCCACAAGTAAGGATGACGCCGTGGACCGGACACACCGTTGGAGAAAGTAATTTATCAGGTAAGCATAAATTCTGTTTTTCACGCCTCAGATGCGCAGTTAGTTTCTCGCAGCAAGCTCTAACTCCTGAGGGCCCTGGTGGATGTTTTGGGCCAAATCAAAGCTTTAACCCCACATTTACTATCCCTGAGGGCAGGTAGGGCCACAGCAGGGCTGTGGCAAGGTGCTGACTGTGTTTTTTTCCGGATCTGGGCCTATTTTCAATCCGGTTTGCACATTAAAGGGTTAATTGTTAAAATTCCTTATGGGGCAATCTTAACTACATATATTGTGTCTGCTTACAACATTTTGAAAAATTTGGTGCATGTTTAGGCTGTTTTGCAGAACGTATATGCTTTTTTCTCTTAAAGGTGCAGTACCGTTTTTTTAAGATTGTTATTTTTTTCACTAAATAAAGTGTTTTCATGCTTGTTTGTAGTGATTACTAGCCTGTTCAACATGTCTGACATTGAGGAAAGTCAATGTTCAATATGTTTAGAAGCCATTGTGGAACCTCCACTTAGAATGTGTCCCTCATGCACTGAAAGGTCAATAAATTGTAAAGAACATATTTTAGCTACTAAAAGTATGTCTCAGGATGATTCTCAGTCAGAAGGGAATCAGTTTATGCCATCTAATTCTCCCCAAGTGTCACAACCGTTAACGCCCGCACAAGCGACGGCAAGTACTTCTATTGCGTCTAATTCTTTCACCCTGCAAGATATGGCCGCAGTTATGAATACTACCCTCAGAGGTTGTATCTAAGCTGCCTGGGTTGCAGGGGAATCGCAGTAGGTCTGGTGTGAGAACAAACGCTGAGCCCTCTGACGCTTTATTAGCCATATCCGATGTACCCTAACAATGTTCTGAAGTGAGGGATTTTCTGGCTGAGGGAGAGATTTCTGATTCAGGAAATATGTTCCCTCAGACAGACTAAGATATGACGGCTTTTAAATTTAAACTAGAACACCTTTGCATATTGCTCAGGGAGGTTTTAGTGACTCTGGATGATTGTGACCCTATTGTAGTTCCAGAGAAATTGTGTAAAATGGACAGATTCCTAGAGGTTCCTGCCTACACTGATGTTTTTCCGGTCCCTAAGAGGATTTCGGAAATTGTTACTAAGGAGTGGGATAGACCAGGTATTCCGTTTGCTCCCCCTCCTACTTTTAAGAAAATGTTTCCCATATCAGACGCCGTGCGGGACTCGTGGCAGACGGTCCCTAAGGTGGAGGGAGCTATTTCTACCCTAGCTAAGCATACAACTATACCTATTGAGGACAGTTGTCCTTTCAAATATCCTATGGATAAAAAATTAGAGGGTCTCCTGAAGAAAATATTTGTTCATCAAGGTTCCTGTAACTACTGCAGCGTCCTTTTGGTTCGAGGCTCTTCAGGTTGAGACCCCATTATATGATATTCTGGATATAATTAGAGCTCTCAAGCTAGCTAATTCTTTCATTACAGATGCCGCTTTTCAACTGGCTAAATTAGCAATGAAGAATTCAGGTTTTGCCATTTTAGCGCGTAGAGCGTTATGGCTTAAGTCCTGGTTTGCTGATGTGTCATCAAAGGCTAAGCTTTTAGCCATCCCTTTCAAGGGTAAGACCCTATTCGGGCCTGAACTGAAAGAGATCATTTCAGACATCACTGGAGGGAAAGGCCATGCCCTTCCTCAGGATAAGACGAATAAGATGAGGCTTAAACAAAATAACTTTCGTTCCTTTCGAAACTTCAAAGGTCGTCCCTTTAGCTCTTCCCCTGCCGCAAAGCAAGAGGGGAATTTTGCTCAATCCAAGTCAGTCTGGAGACCTAACCAGACTTGGAACAAGGGTAAACAGGCCAAGAAGCCCGCTGCTGCCACCAAGACAGCATGAAGGGGTAGTCCCCGATCCGGGACCGGATCTAGTAGGGGGCAAACTTTCTCTCTTCGCTCAGGCTTGGGCAAGAGACGTTCAGGACTCCTGGGCTTTAGAAATCGTGACCCAGTGGTATCTTCTAGATTTCAAAGATTCTCCCCCAAGGGGGAGATTCCATCTTTCTCAATTGTCTGTAAACCAGACAAAAAGAGAGGCGTTCTTACGCTGTGTAGAAGACCTATATACCATGGGAATGATCTGCCCAGTTCCGAAAACAGAACAGGGGCAAGGGTAAAAAAGAGGGAACCTTCAGACCAATTTTGGATCTCAAGATCCTAAACAAATTCCTCAGAGTCCCATCCTTCAAGATGGAGACCATTCGGACTATTTTGCCGATGATCCAGGAGGGTCAATATATGACCACCGTGGATTTAAAGGATGCGTATCTACACATTCCTATCCACAAAGATCATCGCCAGTTCCTCAGGTTTGCCTTTCTGGACAAGCATTACCAGTTTGTGGCTCTTCCCTTCGGGTTGGCCACGGCTCCCAGAATTTTCACAAAGGTGCTAGGGTCCCTTCTGGCGGTTCTAAGGCCGCGGGGCATAAGCTGTGGCGCCTTATCTGGACGTTATCTTAATCCAGGCGTCGACTTACCAACTAGCCAAGTCTCACACGGACATCGTGTTGGCTTTTTTAAGATCTCACGGGTGGAAGGTGAACGTAAAAAAGAGCTCACTTATCCCTCTCACAAGAGTTCCATTCCTGGGAACTCTGATAGATTCGGTGGACATGAAAATTTTTCTGACGTAGGTCAGAAAATCTACATTTTTATCCATCTTCCGAGCTCTTCATTCCATTCCTCGGCCGTCAGTGGCTCAGTGTATGGAGGTTATCGGCTTAATGGTAGCGGCAATGGACATAGTTCTGTTTGCTCGCTTGCATCTTAGACCACTGCAACTTTGCATGCTCAGACAGTGGAATGGGGATTATGCTGAGTGGGAACTCCATCCGGAGGTGTTTGCACAATTGATTCAGCAATGGGGCACACCAGAATTGGATCTGATGGCGTCTCGTCAGAACGCCAAACTTCTTCGTTACGGGTCCAGGTCAAGGGACCCTCAGGTAGTACTGATAGATGCTCTAGCAGTACCCTGGTCGTTCAACCTGGCTTATGTGTTTCCACCATTTCCTCTCCTTCCTCGTTTGATTGCCAGAATCAAACTGGAGAGAGCTTCTGTGTTTTTGGTAGCACCTGCGTAGCCACGCAGGACTTGGTATGCAGACCTGGTGGACATGTCATCTCTTCCACCATGGACTCTGCCACTGAGACAGGACCTTCTGATTCAAGGACCGTTCCAGCATCCAAATCACCAGGAAAATTTATCATAAGATATGGCGTAAATATCTTTATTGGTGCGAATCCAAAGGCTACTCATGGAGTAAGATCAGCATTCCTAGGATTTTGTCCTTTCTCCAAGAAGGATTGGAGAAGGGGCTATCAGCTACTTCCTTAAAGGGACAGATATCTGCTTTATCAATTCTACTGCACAAACGTCTGGCAGATTTTCCAGACGTTCAGTCAGGCTTTAGTTAGAATCAAGCCTGTGTTTAAACCTGTTGCTCCGCCATGGAGTTTGAATTTAGTTCTTCAAGGGGTTCCGTTTGAACCTATGCATTCCATAGATATTAAGCTTCTATCTTGGAAAGTTCTGTTTTTAGTTGCTATCTCTTCAGCTCGAAGAGTTTCTGAACTATCTGCATTACAATGCGACTCGCCTTATCTTGTTTTCCATGCTGATAAGGTGGTTTTTGCGTACCAAACCTGGATTCCTTCCTAAGGTTGTTACTAATAAGAATATTAATCAGGAAATTGTTGTTCCTTCTCTGTGCCCTAATTCTTCCTCTAAGAAGGAGCATCTATTGCACAACCTGGATGTGGTTCGTGCTTTAAAGTTTTACTTGCAAGCAACCAAAGATTTCCGTCAAACATCTTCTTTGTTTGTTGTCTATTCTGGAAAATGTAGAGGTCAAAAAGCTACGGCTACCTGGCCTTTTGGCTGAAAAGCATCATCCGTTTGGCATACGAGACTGCTGGACAGCAGCCTCCTGAAAGAATCACAGCTCACTCTACTTGAGCGGTGGCTTCCACATGGGCTTTTAAAAATGATGCTTCTGTTGAACAGATTTGTAAGGCTGGTCTTCGCTTCATACCGTTTCCAAATTTTACAAATTTGATACCTTTTGCTTCTTCGGAGGCTATTTTTGGGAGAAAAGTTCTTCAAGCAGTGGTGCCTTCTGTTTAGCCATCTGTCTTGTCTGTCCCGTTCATCCGTGTCCTGTAGCTTTGGTATTGTATCCCACAAGTAAAGGATGAATCCGTGGACTCGTCTTACCTTTTATAGAAGAAAAGTAAATTTATGCTTACCTGATAAATTGATTTCTTCTATGGTAAGACGAGTCCACGGCCCGCCCTGTCATTTTAAGACAGATTATATTTTTTTTATTTAAACTTCAGTCACCTCTGCACCTTGTAGTTTCTCCTTTTTCTTCCTGTACCTTCGATCGAATGACTGGGGGGTGGAGCTAAGGGAGGAACTATATAGACAGCTCTGCTGTGGTGCTCTTTGCCACTTCTTGTTAGCAGTAGGATAATATCCCACAAGTAAAGGATGAATCCGTGGACTTGCCTTACCATAAAAGAAATCAATTTATCAGGTAAGCATACATTTACTTTTTTTAATGATTTTTAAGTTTTTAACTCTTACCTATGGTTTGTCTGATTAATCTGATCTGTTTAAAAAAAAATAAAAAAAATATAAATATATATATAACATTAACCCTTTCAGTGCTTTTTAGATCTGATTGCAGCTTTCTATACTGTTAACAGTACTGTTTTAATTTTGTGGGTGGTGTGTAGGGTTTATTTTGTTGGGTGGAAGTGGGAATTGGTGGGTTTTGGGAGTTAGAGTTAGGTAGAAATAAAAAAGATTTGCCTTTTGCATCATGGCATGTTAATATTCAGCAGAAGAGGCTTACGCTTTTCTCACGCGTGAGTCAGACAATGACACCTTTGCTGTATCTGATAGTGACACTCTAACAGCATGTACTATAGAGCCCCTAAGTGAGGCTTCTAGTGACGGTGCTCCTAGCCTACCACCATATTAAAGTAAGCGTTCAGCATGTCCAACAATCTTGGCCTAAAATTGGGTATTATCAAACTGAACCGCTGCTGAAATACCCACCATTTAGGGCAACTCCTGGCATCACAACCATCATTTCAGTTTGTGAGCCTATAAAGGGCCATATTACCTTTGGAGCACAATAATTGCGCTCCACTCGTAATACCAGCGCTGGTATTTGAAATGGCCCGCAGTGCGAACGCAAACTAGCATTCGCATTGCATGGAAGCTTTGCGCTCAATAGAGCACGCTTCCATAGGCTCTAATGGGAGCCTCATTCTCATACTGTGAGACACGACATGAGAAACTAGCACAACGAAGGGGGTAAGTCGTGCAGCGATGGGCAGGAGATCTTAAATATATATGAATATATACATATATATTTATGTGTTTATATGTGTATATACATATATTAACACAAATATATGTATATAAGCATATACATATATATTTGCAGGGTACACTCAGTTTACTTTAACCCCTAAAAACTGCTTTGTGCAGGGTTTTTTTTTAATTAAAAAAATACAACTTTTAATGTAAAAACAAAATTTAAATAAAAAACTTAAATATTCTTTTATTTGGGGCACTTTTGGAAAATTAACCAGAGATTTGATCTCCGGTAAATTTTCTGAGCACTAATTGCTACCTCAAGCTCGCGGTAGCAAAAACCAGCAACTTGTAATGGCTGGTTATTTATCACACCCTGTAAACGGGCGAATTTGCCTGTTTATGGGTGTGCAATAAATTAGCGCTCCACTTATAATCTTGCCCAAATTATTTAAACCTGTTTCTAACTGACAACTTTGAGAATATAGTTAGTCAAACAAATTTATATGCCAGCCAGTATCTGTCGGCAAACAAAATCTCAAATAAATAAATAAAAAATACACCTGGCACCCCTCTGATCTAACAGAAATCAAAATGTTTTGCTTACCTTGGTAATAAGTATAGTGAAAAAAACAGCATATGTTCCTACTGCTACCAGCACCCCATCCTGGCTACCTCCACTTTTTCCAGCGATTATGAAGCACCCCATCCTGGCTACCCCCACTTTTTCCAGCGATTATGAAGAGGAATAGATATGAACAACTGCTTTGTTTTCTGCATTTAAATGCTAATGCCTTGTCCCCCCCCCCCTAGAAATGACCCCTTGCATGACAGACTATACAAGATACGGCCCCTGATAAAACACCTGTCTGAAAAGTTTTCATAAAATTACACCCCTGACTAGAGCATCTGTGTAGATGAATCCCTGATGACATTTATGGGAAGACTGCTTTTTAAGCAATATTCTATCTAAGCGTTCATGCTATGGAATAAAAGGTTATAAATTGTGCGAATCTTCATGAAGGTAAAGATAGCCATCTTGATCCACCGTGTTACCCAGATTCTATGGACACAAATGACACGATTGTGTGGGATCTCCTCCTACTCTTGCTGAACAAAGGCCACCATTTATGGGTTGACAATTACCATAGCAGCACAGATTTGTTTTATTTTGAAACTCCAGACTGTGGCACAGTGAGCAAAATTTTCAGAGGTTTACCCCAGAAGCTGACATACAGCAAACATGTTGGCGCACAACATCAGTTTTACACCGTGATGAAGTGCTGGCCCTTCGTACACTGATAAAAATGACATATACATGCTGTCTACAATGCATGATGAAAGTACAGTGCTAGTGTCTGTCAGGGGAAAGGATGCACAAATCCAAAAACCAAAGTGGATTGTTGAGTACAGCAACTATATGGGGGGAGAAGATTTAGCTCCATATCTGGTTCACTGCAATACCAAAAACCTGGTACAAAACAATAGCCATATACTTACACAGAAAGCTATCTATAATAAATCTGTTAGCACAGGAAAGCCATACACTTTCCTATAATCTACACTAAAGCTTTTATCAGATTTGTTTAATCAGACCCCCCTCCCACATTTGAATCAGAGAATGTAGCAAGCACTTTCCTTGAAGGACCCCCCTACAGCCTGCAAAATGTTGTTGTCCCCAAAAACAAACAAAAAAAAGCAGTCTGTTACAAAAAGATTTTGGAGGGACTCTAGCTACTATTGCTCTTCCTGCCCATCTCTACCTGGCCTATGTATTATAGAGGTAAACTATTGATTACAATGACTCTCTGTTTTCTTGATTTATTGTTGGCTATTCTGTATTCCTAACCTCATCTTGTCCTGCCTGTACTGACTTATTGGCTTGTTATACTGACTCCTCTGACTTCTGGATCCGCTGACCTTGGCCTCTTCCTGTTTACGTTAAGCTCAGTCACTCTAAGGTCATGATAAAGTGAATACACAAAACAACTCAAATACCCCATTTATAATACCCTGGGTTATCTACTTTTGAAAATGGTATGCCATATTTTGGGAAATTTTCTTTCCTAGGCTGCTATACTGTTTCAAAGGCGAAATAGACCCAGGAAATCAATGTGCCAAATTTTTATGTATGAAGACACTGTAAATTCCCTAAACCCCATAAAACCTGTACATGGGGGGTATTCGTGTACTTATGAAACTTCGCTAAACACAAATATGGGTATTTTTATAGCAGTAATATATATAAGCTGTTATAAACGGTGAAAGTGCAGTGTTTGTGTGAAAAACTCAAAAAATCATGGCCACTAAAATTGGCCAGGTTTTGTTACTACCTGTGGCTACAAAAAAAGACTGGACATACCTCTTTTGGAATACCCTGGGTTGTTATTATTATTCTTTATTTATAAAGCGCCAACATATTCTGCAGCGCTGTCCATGGGTACAAAGATTAAAAGTGGATTAGAAGGAGCTCAGCTCAGTCTTGGACATGTTGATTTTTAGATGGTGAGAGGCCATCCAGGAAGAAATCTAGGAAGAAATGCCAGATAAGCAGTCGCTGATGTGAGAAAGTGCAGAAAGAGAGAGTGCAGGGGTGGATAGGTAGATCTGGGTGTCATCAGCATAGAGGTGATAGTTGAAACCATAGCTATTGATAAGTTTAGCCAGTGAAGAAGTATAAATAGAGAAGAGTAGAGGACCCAGAACAGAGCCTTGAGGTACTCCAACAGAGAGAGGCAATGGAGAGATGGAGTCGCCAGTAAAGGAGAGATAAAAGTGGATCCAGGAGAGGGCACAGAGCCCAAGAGTGCTGAGAGTCCGTCCGTATAAGGAGGGGATGGTCAACGGTGTCAGTCAGCAGAAGGGTCAAGTAAAATATGTATAGAGTAGTCTACTTTTGGGTTGTCTACTTTTGCAAATGGCATGCTTCATGGGGGTAATTTTCATTCCTGGGCTGCAATAATTTCTCAGAGGCAACATAGGCCCAGAAAATAAATGTGTAAAATTTCCGTGTATAAAGCTCCATAAAACCTGTACATATGGGGCATTGTTGTACTCATGTTGTTCAAATATGGGTGTTTTATTGCTGTAAGAATTAAAAAGTTTTTGTTTGGGGAAAAAATAAAACTTCTTGCTTTCTTTAAAACCTCTTTTTTTCATATATAAATATTTGATGTAAAAAGAAAGCCCTATTTGTCCTCTAAAAAACTATATATAATAAGTGTTGGTGCACTTAATGTGAAAGAGTTAAATTATAGTTGAGCAAACATAGCTCAAATACTAGGTTTTGCTTGCGTTAAGAACTTGGACAATTACCTTGGTCCTTACGGGGTTAAACGGTTATTTGTTTTCATAAACTGCACTGGTTTTCTCATTATCAGTGTAACAATCTAATAATTTATTTTTTCCTAAGAGACCCATTAGACCTCTGCAGCAATATGTCAAATTTTGATGTAAACTCTTGAGTGTGGCCTCTACTCAATTTATTTTAAGGCTGATATGGGGCTTATTGTGAGCCTTTATCAGTCATATACCACATCTCTTTAGTTTTAATATGATTTTTGTAGGATATTAAAAGGACAGTAAAGTAAAAATTAAACTTTCATGATTCACAACTTTCCAATTTACTTTTATCATCAAATTTGCTTTGTTCTCTTGGTATTCTTATTTGAAAGCTAAAGCTTGGTAGGCTCATATGCTAATGTTTAAGCCATTGAAAGCCATCTCTGCATTTTGACAGTTTTCACAGCTAGACAGCGCTAGTTCATGTGTATCATAAAACAGAATTTATGTTTACCTGATAAATTTCTTTCTCCTACTGTGTGTCCGGTCCACGGCTTCATCCTTACTTGTGGGATATTCTCATTCCCTACAGGAAATGGCAAAGAGAGCACACAGCAAAAGCTGTCCATATAGCCCCCCCTCTGGCTCCGCCCCCCAGTCATTCGACCGACGGTTAGGAGAAAAAGGAGAAACTATAAGGTGCCGTGGTGACTGTAGTGTACAAAAAATAAAATTTTTAAACCTGACTAAAAGCCAGGGCGGGCCGTGGACCGGACACACCGTAGGAGAAAGAAATTTATCAGGTAAACATAAATTCTGTTTTCTCCTACATTGGTGTGTCCGGTCCACGGCTTCATCCTTACTTGTGGGAACCAATACCAAAGCTTTAGGACACGGATGAAGGGAGGGAACAAGTCAGGTAACCTAAACGGAAGGCACCACAGCTTGCAAAACCTTTCTTCCAAAAACAGCCTCCGAAGAAGCATAAGTATCGAATTTGTAAAATTTGGCAAAAGTATGCAGAGAAGACCAAGTCGCTGCCTTACAGATCTGTTCAACAGAAGCCTCATTCTTGAAGGCCCATGTGGAAGCCACAGCTCTAGTAGAGAGAGCTGTAATTTGTTCAGGAGGCTGCCGTCCGGCAGTCTCATAAGCCAATCGGATGATGCTTTGCAGCCAAAATGAAAGAAGTAGCAGTAGCTTTCTGCCCTCTCCTCTTACCAGAATAGACGACAAACAAGGATGATGTCTGTCTGAAATCCTTTGTTGCTTCTAAATAGAATTTTAAAGCACGAACCACATCTAGGTTATGTAACAAACGTTCCTTCTTCGAAACTGGATTCGGACACAGAGAAGGAACAACTATTTCCTGGTTAATATTCCTGTTGGAAACCACTTTTGGAAGAAAACCAGGCTTGGTACGTAAAACTACCTTATCTGTATGGAATATCAGATAGGGTGAAGTACACTGTAAAGCAGACAATTCAGAAACTCTTCTAGCAGAAGAAATAGCCACCAAAAACAGAATTTTCCAAGATAGTAACTTAATATCTATGGAATGTAAAGGTTCAAACGGAACCCCTTGAAGAACTGAAAGAACTAAATTTAGACTCCATGGAGGAGTTATAAGTCTGTAGATAGGCTTGATTCTGACTAACGCCTGTACAAATGCCTGTACATCTGGCACGTTTGTGCAACAAAACAGACAGAGCAGATATCTGTCCTTTAAGAGAACTAGCTGACAAACCTTTATCCAAACCCTCTTGGAGAAAGGAAAGTATCCTAGGAATTTTAATTTTACTCCAAGAGTATCCCTTGGATTCGCACCAACAGATATATTTTTGCCATATCTTATGGTAAATTTTTCTAGTCACAGGTTTTCTGGCTTGAACCAGAGTATCTATAACCGAATCTGAAAACCCACGCTTAGATAAAATCAAGTGTTCAATTTCCAAGCAGTCAGTTGCAGAGAAACTAGATTTGGGTGTTCGAATGGACCTTGTATTAGAAGATCCTGCCTCAAAGGTAGCTTCCATTGTGGAGCCGATGACATATTCACTAGGTCTGCATACCAAGTCCTGCGTGGCCATGCAGGAGCTATTAGAATCACCGAGGCCTTCTCCTGTTTGATCCTGGCTACAAGCCTGGGAAGGAGAGGGAACGGTGGAAAAACATAAGCTTGATTGAACGACCAAGGCGCTACCAATGCATCCACTAGTGTCGCCTTGGGATCCCTGGATCTGGACCCGTAGCGAGGAACCTTGGAGTTCTGACGAGACGCCATCAGATCCATATCTGGAATGCCCCATAGTTGAGTTAACTGGGCAAAGACCTCCGGATGAAGTTCCCACTCCCCCGGATGGAAAGTCTGACGACTCAAATAATCCGCCTCCCAGTTGTCTACTCCTGGGATGTGAATTGCAGATAGATGGCAGGAGTGATCCTCCGCCCATTTGAAGATCTTGGATACCTCTCTCATCGCCAAGGAACTCTTTGTTCCCCCCTGATGATTGATGTACGCTACAGTCGTCATGTTGTCCGACTGAAATCTTATGAATCTGGCCTTCGCTAGTTGAGGCCAAGCCAGGAGCGCATTGAATATCGCTCTCAGTTCCAAAATGTTTATCGGAAGAAGAGACTCTTCCCGAGACCATAGACCCTGAGCTTTCAGGGAGTCCCAGACCGCGCCCCAGCCTAAGAGACTGGCGTCGGTCGTGACAATGACCCACTCTGGTCTGCGGAAACTCATTCCCTGAGACAGGTGATCCTGAGTCAACCACCAGAGGAGTGAGTCTCTGGTTACCTGGTCTACTTGAATCTGAGGAGACAAGTCTGCATAATCCCCATTCCACTGTTTGAGCATGCACAGTTGCAATGGTCTTAAATGAATTCGAGCAAAAGGAACCACGTCCATTGCTGCAACCATTAGTCCTATTACCTCCATGCACTGAGCTATGGAAGGCTGAGGAATAGATTGAAGAACTCGACAAGCGTTTAGAAGCTTTAACTTTCTGACCTCTGTCAGAAAAATCTTCATTTCCACAGAATCTTTTATTGTTCCCGGAAAAGGAACCCTTGTGGACGGAGACAGGGAACTCTTTTCTATGTTCACCTTCCACTCGTGAGACCTGAGAAAGGCTAAAACAATGTCTGTATGAGCCCTTGCTTTGGAAAGGGACGACGCTTGGATTAGAATGTCGTCTAGATAAGGTGCTACAGCAATGCCCCTCGGCCTTAGGACCGCTAGAAGGGACCCTAGCACCTTTGTGAAAATTCTGGGAGCAGTGGCTAAACCGAATGGAAGAGCCACGAACTGGTAATGTTTGTCCAAAAGGCGAACCTCAGGAACTGATGATGATCTTTGTGGATAGGAATATGCAGGTACGCATCCTTTAAGTCCACGGTAATCATATATTGACCCTCCTGGATCGTTGGTAAAATCGTCCGAATGGTTTCCATTTTGAATGATGGAAAGTTCCTTCTTTTTTGGGAACTACAAACAGGTTTGAGTAAAAACCCAGACCTTGTTCCTCTCTGTTGGAACTGGGTGTATCACTCCCATCTTTAATAGGTCTCCTATGCAATGTAAGAATGCCTGTCTCTTTATCTGGTCTGAAGATAAGCGAGACATGTGGAACCGTCCCCTTGGAGGAAGTTCCTTGAACTCTAGAAGATACCCCTGAGAGACTATTTCTAGTGCCCAGGGATCCGGAACATCTCTTGCCCAAGCCTGAGCAAAGAGAGAAAGTCTGCCCCCTACTAGATCCGGTCCCGGATCGGGGGCTACCCCTTCATGCTGTCTTGGTAGCAGCAGCAGGCTTCTTGGCCTGTTTACCCTTGTTCCAGCCTTGCAATGGTTTCCATGCTGGTTTAGGCTGGAAAGCGTTACCCTCTTGCCTAGAGGCTGCAGAGTTAGGAGCTGGTCCGTTCCTGAAATCTCTCACGTGAAGCTGCATGCACTGCCTATAGAAGTAACTGCGCAACTGAGGCGCAAAATGAGGCCTCCTCCCTCTGCATACCAGAGTGAAGGGGCCTTTCTGACTAGACTAGGCGTCTAAACAACTGCCAGGCGCAATAAACGTTCCCAAAAGTGTTTTAAAGTTTGCAAATCACTCCAAATGTCATATACATATGATAAAAATAAATCGATTTAGCCCAGAAAAGTGTCAACCAGCATAGAGCCCAATTTATAAGCCTTAATTCTGTTACTGAGTCTAAGAAAATGGCTTACCGATCCCATACGGGAAAACTGACAGTCTTCTAGCATTACTAGGTCTTGTTAGAAAAGAGACTGGTCATACCTGAAGCAGATAAGTCTGCAAACTGTTCCCCCCAACTGAAGTTCTCTGGTTTCAACAGTCCTGCGTGGGAACAGCAATGGATTTTAGTTACTGGTGCTAAAATCATACTCCTCTTTTAACAGAAATCTTCATCACTTTCTGTTGTAGAGTAAATAGTACAAACCGGCACTATTTTAAAATAACAAACTCTTGATAGAAGAAATAAAACTACAACTAACACCACATACTCTTTACCATCCCCGTGGAGATGCTACTTGTTCAGAGCGGCAAAGAGAATCACTGGGGGGCGAAGCCAGAGGGGGGTGCTGTATGGACAGCTTTTGCTGTGTGCTCTCTTTGCCATTTCCTGTAGGGAATGAGAATATCCCACAAGTAAGGATGAAGCCGTGGACCGGACACACCAATGTAGGAGAAATAATATTATGCTCATGCCAGTGAAGTTACTTAGGAGTCAGCTATGATTGGCTAAAATGCAAGTCTGTCAAAAGAACAAATAAGGGGGCAGTCTGTAGAGGCTTAGATACAAGGTAATTACAGAAAAAAAGTATATTATTATAATGTGCTGGTTATGTAAACCTGGGGAATGGGTAAGAAAGGGATCATCTATCTTTTTAAACAATAAAAAAATCATATTACAAGTTGTGAGTTATGTGTTGTGCAAGCTAAAAAGTTAGCACAACTAGAGACCTGAACTAAAGTGTTATGATTGATAAAAGCAATGATCTCTCTCTCTCTCTCTCTCTCTCTCTCTCTCGATAGATAGATCGATCTCTCCCTCTCTATTTATTTTTATATATATGATACAGAGGGTTAACAGCGCTTACAAATCTTCCTAAATATATAGATAGATATGAGTCTCTGGTGAGAAAAAATAAATATATATATATATATATATATATATATATATATATATATATATTCCTTAATTATAATGTAGAGATGTGAATCCAAGTGTAATGGGAGTGAATTAGATACCCTTACCAAAAATTACCCCAATCATATAAGGTAAGTTTGCCGCATTGGAGGGTATATCTGGTGATGAGTAGATCCTGGATGATGTATTTTGTGTTTTCGTCTGCCTCTTGGAGTAGAAGGAAGTGTAGATCCTTCTGTACTGGTCTCCCCTGGAAACTTCCTATGCTTGTTGCCTCTTGGAGCTGTGCTCTGTTGTCCTTGGTATGAACTTGTTTAACCTCAAACATGTAAGGTATGTTGGAAGCATGGAGGGGATGTAATCCCTATCTGTGGTAAAGATGTTTCCAGCTGGTATGCAGAAACTTTTAGCATACCAAGTTCATACCAAGACAACAGAGCACAAATATATCACCAGATATACCCTCCAATGCGGCAAACTTACCTCATATGATTGGGGTAATTTTTGGTAAGGGTATCTAATTCACTCCTATTACACTTGGATTCACATCTCTACATTATAATTAAGGACTATATATATATATATTTCTCTTGTTAAGTGTGTTCAGTCCACGGGTCATCCATTACTTATGGGATATATTCTCCTCCCCAACAGGAAGTTGCAAGAGGATCACCCAAGCAGAGCTGCTATATAGCTCCTCCCCTCACATGTCATATCCAGTCATTCTCTTGCAACCCTCAACAAAGAAGGAGGTCGCAGGAGGAGTTGGAGTTTTTACTTATTATTCTTCAATCAAAAGTTTGTTATTTTAAATGGCACCGGAGTGTGCTGTTTTTTCTATCTCAGGCAGTATTTGGAAGAAGAAACTGCCTGCGTTTTCTATGATCTTAGCAGGCGTAACTAAGATCCACTGGCTGTTCTCGACATTCTGAGGAGTGGGGTAACTTCAGAACATGGGAATAGCATGCGGGGTCCACCGCAAATGAGGTATGTGCAGTAAAATATTTTCTGGGAATGGAATTGACTAAGAAAATACTGCTGTTACCCGTATGATGTAAGTACAGCCTTAAATGCAGTAGTAGTGACTGGTATCAGGCTGATAAATGTATGCACAGTAGAGTTATTTTCTAGGGACTAGAATTTGACTGTGAAAATACTGTTAATACTGAAATAATGCTTAAGCCTTATCTTCAGTGGTAGTGACTGGTTGCAGGCTTAGTAATAACTTTGCATGAAATTTAAAGTTTATTTTCAAAACGTTTACTGGCATGTTATTCGTTTTGTGAGGTACTTTGGTGATAAATCCTTTGGGCATGAATTTTTTTTCCACATGGCTAACGTATATTTCTGCATAGAAACCGTTATATCAGGTCTCCCACTGTTGTTAATGAGCGGGAGGGGCCTCTTTTTAGCGCCTTGTTGCGCAGTTAAAATTCTAGCACAATCTTCCTGCTTCTTCCTCCTTGATCCAGGACGTCTCTAGAGAGCTCAGGGGTCTTCAAAATTCGTTTTTTGAGGGAGGTAATCAGTCACAGCAGACCTGTGACAGTGTGTTAGACTGTGATAAAAACGTTTTATATTAATTTGATATCCGTTTTTTTGGGTACTGAGGGGTTAATCATCCGGTTGCTAATGGGTGCAATCCTCTGCTAATTAATACATTTAAAGAATTATTGACTATAACTGAATTATTCTTTAGTTACTCAACTGTGTTTTTTAAAAGCACTGCAGCGTTTTTTATATTGCTTGCAAACTTATTGAAAGTATTTTCCAAGCTTGCTAGCTTCATTGCTAGTCTGTTTAAACATGTCTGATACAGAGGAATCTGCTTGTTCATTATGTTTAAAAGCCGTTGTGGAGCCCAATAGAAATATGTGTACCAATTGTATTGATGTTACTTTGAAAAATCAATCTGTACCGCTTAAAAAATTATCACCAGACAACGAGGGGGCAGTTATGCCGTCTAACTCTCCTCACGTGTCAGTACCTTCGTCTCCTGCTCGGGAGGTGCGTGAGATTGAGGCGCCAAGTACATCAAGGCCCTTACAAATCACTTTACATGATATGGCTAATGTTATGAAAGAAGTATTATACAATATGCCAGAGTTAAGAGGCAGGCGCGACAGTTCTGGGTTAAGGACAGAGCGCGCCGATGACACAAGAGCCATGTCTGATACTGCGTCACAATTTGCAGAACATGAGGACGGAGAGCTTCATTCTGTGGGTGACGGTTCTGATTCGGGGAGACCGGATTCAGAAATTTTAAATTTAAGCTTGAGAACCTCCGCGTGTTGCTAGGGGAGGTGTTGGCGGCTCTGAATGATTGTGACACGGTGGCAATCCCAGAGAAATTATGTAAGCTTGATAAATACTACGCGGTGCCGGTGTGTACTGACGTTTTTCCTATACCAAAGAGGCTTACAGAGATTATTAGTAAGGAGTGGGATAGACCCGGTGTGCCTTTTTCCCCTCCTCCGATATTTAGAAAAATGTTCCCTATAGACGCCACCACACGAGACTTATGGCAGACGGTCCCTAAGGTGGAGGGAGCAGTTTCTACTTTAGCCAAGCGTACCACTATCCCGGTGGAGGATAGCTGTGCTTTCTCAGATCCAATGGATAAAAAATTAGAGGGTTATCTTAAGAAAATGTTTATTCAACAAGGTTTTATATTACAGCCTCTTGCATGCATTGCGCCTGTCACTGCTGCAGCGGCATTCTGGTTTGAGTCTCTGGAAGAGGCGATTCGCACAGCACCATTGGATAAGTCTCTGAGCAAGATTAGAACCCTTAAGCTGGCTAATGCGTTTGTTTCGGATGCCGTAGTGCATTTAACCAAACTTACGGCTAAAAATTCTGGATTCGCCATACAGGCGCGCAGAGCGCTTTGGCTTAAATCCTGGTCAGCAGATGTAACTTCTAAGTCTAAATTACTAAACATTCCTTTCAAAGGGCAGACCTTATTCGGGCCCGGTTTGAAGGAAATTATTGCTGACATTACTGGAGGTAAGGGCCACACCCTTCCTCAGGACAGGGCCAAATCGAAGGCCAAACAGTCTAATTTTCGTGCCTTTCGTAATTTCAAGGCAGGAGCAGCATCAACTTCCTCTGCTCCAAAACAGGAAGGAACTGCTGCTCGTTACAGACAGGGTTGGAAAGGCAACCAGTCATGGAACAAGGGCAAGCAGGCCAGAAAGCCTACTTCCGCCCCTAAGACAGCATGAAGTCAGGGCCCCCTTTCCGGAGACGGATCTAGTGGGGGGCAGACTCTCTCTCTTCGCCCAGGCTTGGGCAAGAGATGTACAGGATCCCTGGACGCTGGAGATTATATCTCAGGGATATCTTCTGGATTTCAAGACTTCTCCTCCACAAGGGAGGTTTCCTCTGTCAAGGTTATCAACAAACCTAGTAAAGAAAGAGGCATTTCTACAATGTGTAGAAGACCTCTTAGTGATGGGAGTGATCCACCCAGTTCTGCGGACGGAACAGGGGCAAGGGTTTTATTCAAATCTGTTTGTGGTTCCCAAGAAAGAGGGAACCTTCAGACCAATCTTAGATTTAAAAATCTTAAACAAATTCCTAAGGGTTCCATCGTTCAAGATGGAAACCATTCGGTCCATCCTACCCATGATCCAAGAGGGTCAATATATGACCACAGTGGATTTAAAGGATGCCTACCTTCACATACCGATTCACAAAGATCATTATCGGTACCTAAGGTTTGCCTTTCTAGACAGGCATTACCAGTTTGTAGCGCTTCCCTTCGGGTTGGCTACGGCCCCGAGAATTTTTACAAAGGTTCTAGGCTCTCTTCTGGCGGTACTAAGACCACGAGGCATAGCGGTGGCCCCGTACCTAGACGACATTCTGATACAAGCGTCAAGTTTTCAAAATGCAAAGTCTCATACAGAGATAGTTCTAGCATTTCTGAGGTCGCATGGGTGGAAAGTGAACGTGGAAAAGAGTTCTCTGTTACCACTCACAAGGGTCCCTTTTCTAGGGACTCTTATAGATTCTGTAGAGATGAAGATTTACCTGACTGAGTCCAGGCTATCAAAACTTCTCAATGCTTGCCGTGTCCTTCACTCCATTCCAAGCCCATCAGTAGCTCAGTGCATGGAAGTGATCGGCTTAATGGTTGCGGCAATGGACATAGTGCCATTTGCGCACCTACATCTCAGACCGCTGCAACTATGCATGCTAAGTCAATGGAACGGGGATTACTCAGATCTGTCCCCTTTGCTAAATCTGGACCAGGAGACCAGAGATTCTCTTCTCTGGTGGTTATCACGGGTTCATCTGTCCAAAGGAATGTCCTTTCGCAGACCAGATTGGACGATTGTAACAACAGATGCCAGCCTACTAGGCTGGGGAGCAGTCTGGAACTCCCTGAAGGCTCAGGGATCGTGGACTCAGGAGGAGAAACTCCTCCCAATAAACATTCTAGAATTAAGGGCAATATTCAATGCTCTTCTAGCTTGGCCTCAGTTGGCAACACTGAGGTTCATCAGATTTCAGTCGGACAACATCACGACTGTGGCTTACATCAATCATCAAGGGGGAACCAGGCGTTCCCTAGCGATGTTGGAAGTCTCGAAGATAATTCGCTGGGCAGAGTCTCACTCTTGCCACCTGTCAGCGATCTACATCCGAGGCGTGGAGAACTGGGAGGCGGATTTTTTAAGTCGCCAGACTTTTCATCCGGGGGAGTGGGAACTTCACCCGGAGGTATTTGCCCAACTAATTCTTAGTTGGGGCAAACCGGATCTGGATCTCATGGCATCTCGCCAGAATGCCAAGCTTCCTTGTTACGGATCCAGGTCCAGGGACCCGGGAGCGGTGCTGGTAGATGCACTAGCAGCCCCTTGGGTTTTCAACATAGCTTATGTGTTTCCACCTTTTCCGTTGCTTCCTCGACTGATTGCCAGGATCAAACAGGAGAGAGCATCGGTGATTCTGATAGCGCCTGCGTGGCCACGCAGGACCTGGTATGCAGACCTAGTGGACATGTCGTCCTGTCCACATGGTCTCTACCCCTGAGGAGGACCTTTTAATTCAGGGTCCTTTCAACCATCCAAACCTAATTTCTCTGAGGCTGACTGCTTGGAAATTGAACGCTTGATTCTATCAAAGCGTGGGTTTTCGGATTCGGTTATTGATACATTAATACAGGCTCGGAAACCTGTTACCAGAAAAATTTACCACAAGATATGGCGTAAATATTTATATTGGTGTGAATCCAAGAGTTACTCATGGAGTAAGGTTAGGATTCCTAGGATATTGTCTTTTCTACAAGAGGGTTTAGAAAAGGGCTTATCCGCTAGTTCACTAAAGGGACAGATTTCTGCTCTGTCTATTCTTTTACACAAGCGTCTGGCAGAGAATCCAGACGTCCAGGCTTTTTGTCAGGCTTTGGCTAGGATTAAGCCTGTGTTTAAAGCTGTTGCTCCTCTGTGGAGCTTAAACTTGGTTCTTAAAGTTCTCCAGGGTGTTCCGTTTGAACCCCTTCATTCCATTGATATTAAGCTTTTATCTTGGAAAGTTCTGTTTTTGATGGCTATTTCCTCGGCTCGAAGAGTCTCTGAGTTATCTGCCTTACATTGTGATTCTCCTTATCTGATCTTTCATTCAGACAAGGTAGTCCTGCGTACTAAACCTGGGTTTTTACCTAAGGTTGTTTCTAACAAGAATATCAATCAAGAGATTGTTGTTCCATCCTTATGTCCTAATCCTTCTTCAAAGAAGGAACGTCTTTTGCATAATCTAGACGTGGTCCGTGCTCTGAAGTTCTACTTACAGGCAACTAAAGATTTTCGACAAACTTCTTCTCTGTTTGTCGTTTACTCTGGAAAGAGGAGAGGTCAAAAGGCTTCGGCTACCTCTCTCTCTTTTTGGCTTCGTAGCATAATACGCTTAGCTTATGAGACTGCTGGACAGCAGCCTCCTGAAAGAATTACAGCTCATTCCACTAGAGCTGTGGCTTCCACCTGGGCCTTTAAGAATGAGGCCTCTGTTGAACAGATTTGCAAGGCTGCAACTTGGTCTTCACTTCATACTTTTTCCAAATTTTACAAATTTGACACTTTTGCTTCTTCGGAGGCTGTTTTTGGGAGAAAGGTTCTACAGGCAGTGGTTCCTTCTGTCTAATGTTCCTGCCTTGTCCCTCCCATCATCCGTGTACTTTAGCTTTGGTATTGGTATCCCATAAGTAATGGATGACCCGTGGACTGAACACACTTAACAAGAGAAAACATAATTTATGCTTACCTGATAAATTTATTTCTCTTGTAGTGTGTTCAGTCCACGGCCCGCCCTGTCTATTTGAGACAGGTTCTAAATTTTAAATTATAACTCCAGTCACCACTGCACCCTATAGTTTCTCCTTTCTCGTCTTGTTTCGGTCGAATGACTGGATATGACATGTGAGGGGAGGAGCTATATAGCAGCTCTGCTTGGGTGATCCTCTTGCAACTTCCTGTTGGGGAGGAGAATATATCCCATAAGTAATGGATGACCCGTGGACTGAACACACTACAAGAGAAATAAATTTATCAGGTAAGCATAAATTATGTTTTTTCTCACCAGAGACTCATATCTTTCTATCTATTTAGGAAGATTTGTAAGCGCTGTTAACCCTCTGTATCATATTTTCTAATAGTTAACCAAGACTTAGTCTATAGTTAAATATTTGTCCCTAATAGCTGGTCTTCATATATCTGACTAGCGCATTCTTAGGAGCAACACTTGTCTCCACTCTGAGTGGGTACATTCTACTCACCTGTGTGTGTGTGTGTGTGTGTATATGTATGTATATATATATAAATATTTATGAAATACTTATTTATTAAAATCATATTTATTTATTTGAATAGGATTTTTTTTTTAACCCCTTAATGACCGGACCATTTTTCAATTTTCTTACCCTTAATGACAATGGCTATTTTTACATTTCTGCAGTTTGCGTTTAGCTGTAATTTTCCTCTTACTCGTTTACTGTACCCACACATATTATATACCTTTTTTCTCGCCATTAAATGTACTTTCTAAAGATACCATTATTTTCATCATATCTTATAATTTACTAAAAAAAATTGATAAAATATGAGGAAAAAATGGAAAAAACACACTTTTTCTAACTTTGACCCCCAAAATCTGTTACACATCTACAACCACCAAAAAACACCCATGCTAAATAGTTTATAAATTTTGTCCTGAGTTTAGAAATACCCAATGTTTACATGTTCTTTGCTTTTTTTTTGCAATTTATGGGGCAATAAATACAAGTAGCACTTTACTATTTCCAAACCACTTTTCTCCAACATTGCTGTGTCCGGTCCACGGCGTCATCCTTACTTGTGGGATATTCTCTTCCCCAACAGGAAATGGCAAAGAGTCCCAGCAAAGCTGGCCATATAGTCCCTCCTAGGCTCCGCCCACCCCAGTCATTCTCTTTGCCGTTGCACAGGCAACATCTCCACGGAGATGGTTAAGAGTTTTTTGGTGTTTAAATGTAGTTTTTTATTCTTCTATCAAGTGTTTGTTATTTTAAAATAGTGCTGGTATGTACTATTTACTCTGAAACAGAAAAGGATGAAGATTTCTGTTTGTGAGAGGAAGATGATTTTAGCAGACAGTAACTAAAATCGATTGCTGTTTCCACATAGGACTGTTGAGATGAAGTAACTTCAGTTGGGGGAAACAGTTAGCAGACTTTTCTGCTTAAGGTATGACTAGCCATATTTCTAACAAGACTGTGTAATGCTGGAAGGCTGTCATTTCCCCTCATGGGGACCGGTAAGCCATTTTCTTAGTCAAACAAACAGAATAAAGGGCTTATTATGGGCTAAAAAACTGGTAGACATTTTTATGGGCTAAATCGATTGCTTTATTTGGGCATTTTATTCATATTTATGCTGACAATTTGCATTTATAAACTTGGGGAACGTTTATTAAACGGCAGGCACTGTGTTAGACACCTTTTCCAGTCAGGGGGCCTTCCTACTGAGCCTCATTTTCGCGCCATTACTGCGCAGTTGTTTTTTGAGAGCAGGGCATGCAGATGCATGTGTGAGGATCTAAAAATTGCTGGAAAAGCTTCTAGAAGGCGTCAATTGGTATCATATTCCCCTCTGGGCTTGGTTGGGTCTCAGCAAAGACTATAGCTGGGACTGTATAGGGGTTAAATTTATAAACGGCTCCGGTTCCGTTATTTTAAGGGTTAAAGCTCTGAAATTTGGTGTGCAATACTATTAATGCTTTAAGACAATGTGGTGAAATTTTGGTAATTTTTGAACAATTCCTTCATACTTTTTCACATATTCAGTAATAAAGTGTTTTCTGTTTAAAATTTAAAGAGACAGTAACGGTTTTGTTTTAAAACGTTTTTTTGTGCTTTGTTGACAAGTTTAAGCCTGATTAACATGTCTGTACCTTCAGATAAGCTATGTTCTATATGTATGAAAGCCAATGTGTCTCCCCATTTAAATTTATGTGATAATTGTGCCATAGCGTCCAAACAAAGTAAGGACAGTACTGCCACAGATAATGAAATTGCCCAAGATGATTCCTCAGATGAGGGGAGTAAACATACTACATCATCTCCTACTGTGTCTACACCAGTTTTGCCCACGCAGGAGGCCCCTAGTACATCTAGTGCGCCAATGCTTATTACCATGCAACAATTGACGGCTGTAATGGATAACTCCATAGCAAATATTTTATCCAAAATGCCTACTTATCAGAGAAAGCGCGATTGCTCTGTTTTAAACACTGAAGAGCAGGAGGGCGCTGATGATAATTGTTCTGTAATACCCTCACACCAATCTGAAGGGGCCATGAGGGAGGTTTTGTCAGATGGAGAAATTTCAGATTCAGGAAAAATTTCTCAACAAGCTGAACCTGATGTTGTGACATTTAAATTTAAATTAGAACATCTCCGCGCACTGCTTAAGGAGGTGTTATCTACTCTGGATGATTGTGACAACTTGGTCATTCCAGAGAAATTATGCAAGATGGACAAGTTCCTAGAGGTTCCGGTGCACCCAGACGCTTTTCCTATACCCAAGCGGGTGGCGGACATAGTAAATAAGGAGTGGGAAAAGCCCGGCATACCTTTTGTCCCCCCCCCTATATTTAAGAAATTATTTCCTATGGTCGACCCCAGAAAGGACTTATGGCAGACAGTCCCTAAGGTCGAGGGGGCAGTTTCTACTCTAAACAAACGCACTACTATTCCTATCGAAGATAGTTGTGCTTTCAAAGATCCCATGGATAAAAAATTAGGTTTGCTTAAAAAGATTTTTGTACAGCAAGGTTACCTTCTACAACCAATTTCGTGCATTGTTCCTGTCACTACAGCAGCGTGGTTCTGGTTCGAGGAACTAGAAAAGTCGCTCAGTAGAGAGACTCCATATGAGGAGGTTATGGACAGTGTTCACGCACTTAAATTGGCTAACTCTTTTATTTTAGATGCCGCTTTGCAATTAGCTAGATTAGCGGCGAAAAATTCAGGGTTTGCTATCGTGGCGCGCAGAGCGCTTTGGCTAAAGTCTTGGTCAGCGGATGTGTCATCCAAGACAAAATTGCTTAACATCCCTTTCAAAGGTAAAACTCTATTTGGACCAGAATTGAAAGAGATTATTTCAGACATCACTGGGGGAAAGGGCCACGCCCTCCCACAAGATAGGTCTTTCAAGGCCAAGAATAAGTCTAATTTTCGTTCCTTTTCGCAATTTCAGGAACGGACCGGCCTCTAATTCTGCATCCTCTAAGCAAGAGGGTAATGCCTCACAACCCAAACCAGCCTGGAAACCGATGCTAGGCTGGAACAAGGGTAAGCAGGCCAAGATGCCTGCCGCTGCTAACAAAACAGCATGAAGGAGTAGCCCCCGATCCGGGACCGGATCTAGTGGGGGGCAGACTCTCTCTCTTTGCTCAGGCTTGGGCAAGAGATGTTCAGGATCCCTGGGCGCTAGAAATAGTTTCTCAAGGTTATCTCCTGGAATTCAAGGAACTACCCCCAAGGGGAAGGTTCCACATGTCTCACTTATCCTCAAACCAAATAAAGAGACAGGCATTCTTACATTGTGTAGAAGACCTGTTAAAGATGGGAGTGATACACCCAGTTCCAATAAAGGAACAAGGAATGGGATTTTATTCCAATCTGTTCGTAGTTCCCAAAAAAGAGGGAACTTTCAGACCAATTTTGGATTTGAAGATCCTAAACAAATTTCTCAGGGTACCATCGTTCAAGATGGAAACCATTCGAACGATTCTACCCACTATCCAGGAAAGTCAATTTATGACTACCGTGGATCTAAAGGATGCGTACCTACATATTCCTATCCACAAAGAACATCATCAGTTCCTAAGGTTCGCTTTTCTGGACAAGCATTACCAGTTTGTGGCCCTCCCATTCGGGTTAGCCACTGCTCCAAGGATTTTCACAAAGGTGCTAGGGTCCCTTCTAGCGGTTCTAAGACCGAGGGGCATTGCAGTAGTACCTTACTTGGACGACATTCTAATACAAGCGTCGTCCCTGTCAAAAGCAAAGGCTCATACAGACATCGTTCTAGCCTTTCTCAGATCACACGGATGGAAGGTGAACATAGAAAAAAGTTCTCTGTCTCAGTCGACAAGAGTTCCCTTCTTGGGAACAATAATAGATTCCTTAGAAATGAGGATTTTTCTGACAGAGGTCAGAAAATCAAAACTTCTAAGCTCTTGTCAAGTGCTTCATTCTGTTCCTCGTCCTTCCATAGCGCAGTGCATGGAAGTAGTAGGGTTGATGGTTGCAGCAATGGACATAGTTCCTTTTGCACGAATTCATCTAAGACCATTACAACTGTGCATGCTCAAACAGTGGAATGGGGATTATACAGACTTGTCTCCAATGATTCAAGTAGATCAGAAGACCAGAGATTCACTCCGTTGGTGGCTGACCCTGGACCATCTGTCCCAGGGAATGAGCTTCCGCAGACCAGAGTGGGTTATTGTCACGACCGACGCCAGTCTAGTGGGCTGGGGTGCGGTCTGGGAATCCCTGAAAGCTCAGGGTCTATGGTCTCGGGAAGAGTCTCTTCTCCCGATAAACATTCTGGAACTGAGAGCGATATTCAATGCTCTCAGGGCTTGGCCTCAGCTAGCAAAGGCCAGATTCATAAGGTTCCAATCAGACAACATGACGACCGTTGCGTATATCAATCATCAGGGGGGAACAAGGAGTTCCCTGGCGATGAAAGAAGTGACCAAAATAATTCAATGGGCGGAGGATCACTCCTGCCACCTGTCTGCGATCCACATCCCAGGTGTGGAAAACTGGGAGGCGGATTTTCTGAGTCGTCAGACATTCCATCCGGGGGAGTGGGAACTCCATCCGGAGATCTTTGCCCAAATAACTCAATTATGGGGCATTCCAGACATGGATCTGATGGCGTCTCGTCAGAACTTCAAGGTTCCTTGCTACGGGTCCAGATCCAGGGATCCCAAGGCGACTCTAGTAGATGCACTAGTAGCACCTTGGACCTTCAACCTAGCTTATGTATTTCCACCGTTTCCTCTCATTCCCAGGCTGGTAGCCAGGATCAATCAGGAGAGGGCCTCGGTGATCTTGATAGCTCCTGCGTGGCCACGCAGGACTTGGTATGCAGACCTGGTGAATATGTCATCGGCTCCACCATGGAAGCTACCTTTGAGACAGGACCTTCTTGTTCAGGGTCCATTCGAACATCCAAATCTGGTCTCCCTCCAACTGACGGCTTGGAGATTGAATGCTTGATTCTATCGAAGCGTGGGTTTTCAGATTCTGTGATAGATACTCTGGTTCAGGCCAGAAAACCGGTAACTAGAAAAATTTACCATAAAATATGGAAAAAATATATCTGTTGGTTTGAATCCAAAGGATTCCCATGGAATAAGATAAAAATTCCTAAGATTCTCTCCTTTCTACAAGAAGGTTTGGAGAAAGGATTATCTGCAAGTTCTCTAAAGGGACAGATCTCTGCTTTATCTGTCTTACTACACAAAAGACTGGCAGCTGTGCCAGATGTTCAAGCATTTGTTCAGGCTCTGGTTAGGATCAAGCCTGTTTACAGACCTTTGACTCCTCCCTGGAGTCTAAATCTAGTTCTTTCAGTTCTTCAAGGGGTTCCGTTTGAACCTTTACATTCCATAGATATTAAGTTACTATCTTGGAAAGTTTTGTTTTTGGTTGCAATTTCTTCTGCTAGAAGAGTTTCCGAGTTATCTGCTTTGCAGTGTTCTCCGCCCTATCTGGTGTTCCATGCAGATAGGGGGGGGTAGTTATCAAGCCGTCAACCTCAAATACGCTGCGTATTCCGCAGCGTATTTGTGGCGAGGCTGATACGCCTTAGTTATCAAAGGCTCGAGACCGGCAAAAGTAGAATTTTGTGACGTCAGCTTCGATCCGCCGGACTCAGTCCGACACAGATCGATTCTTACGTCACTCCAGATGCGGCACATTCTCACTACTTTTGCTAGCTATCAAAAAACTAGCAGGTACGCTCGGCACTTTTACGGCCCAGCGTACCTGGTTTTCAAAGCGCCAGCCTGGAGGTGGCGGATCCCATAGGAATCAATGGGAGTCTGACCATAGCGAAAGTACAAGTTCGCTGCTGACAGACATCCCATTGATTTCTATGGGAGCTGTCTACACCTAACACCCTAACATGTACCCCGAGTCTAAACACCACTAATCTGACCCCCCCTACACCGCCGCAAATAAATAAAGTTATTACCCCCTAAACCGCCGCTCCCGGAGCCCACCGCAAGCTACTCTATACATATTAACCCCTAAACCGCCGCTCCCGGAGCCCACCGCAACTATAATAAATGTATTAACCCCTAACCCGCCGCTCCCTGAACCCGCCGCAACCTATATTAAATGTATTAACCCCTATCCTGCCCCCCCTACACCGTCGCCACCTATAATAAATTTATTAACCCCTATCCTGCCCCCCACTACGCCGCCGCCACTGTAATAAAATGATTAACCCCTAACCCTAACGCCCCCTAACTTAAATATTAATTCAATAAATCTAAATAAATTAACTCTTATTAACTAAATGAATCCTATTTAAAACTAAATACTTACCTTTAAAATAAACCCTAATATAGCTACAATATAAATAATAATTATATTCTAGCTATCTTAGGATTTATTTTTATTTTACAGGTACCTTTCAATTTATTTTAACCATGTACAATAACTATTAAATAGTTATTAACTATTTAATAGCTTACCTAGCTAAAATAAAGAGAAATGTACCTGTGAAATAAATCCTAACCTAAGTTACAATTAAACCTAATACTACACTATCATTAAATTAACTAAATAAACTACCTACAAAGAACTACAATGAAATACAATTACATAAACTAACTAAAGTACAAAAAATAAAAAAAGCTAAGTTACAAAAAATAAAAAATTAAGTTACAAACATGTTAAAAATATTACAACAATTTTAAGCTACTTACACCTAATCTAAGCCCCCTAATAAAATAACAAACCCCCCCAAAATAAAAAAAATCCCTACCCTATTCTAAATTACATAAATTTCAAAGCTCTTTTACCTTACCAGCCCTTAAAAGGGCCATTTGTGGGGGCATGCCCCAAAAAGTTCAGCTCTTTTGCCTGTAAAAGAAAAATACAACCCCCCCCCAACATTAAAACCCACCACCCACATACCCCTAATCTAACCCAAACCCCCCTTACAAAAACCTAACACTAATCCCCTGAAGATCATCCTACCTTGAGTCGTCTTCACTCAGCCGAGCCACCGATGGAACTGAAGAGGACATCCGGAGCGGAAGAAGTTAATCCTCCAAGCGGCGCTGAAGAAATCTTCCATCCGATGAAGTCATCATCCAGGCGGCGCTGAAGAAGTCTTCGATCCGGCCGATGTCATCTTCAAAGAGGCGCTGAAGAGGTCTTCTATCCGGGCGAAGTCATCTTCCAAGCCGGGTCTTGAATCTTCCTTCCGCCGACGCGGAACCACCTTCTTCACCGACGGACTACGACGAATGACGGCTCCTTTAAGGGACGTCATCCAAGATGGCGTCCCCTCAATTCCGATTGGCTGATAGGATTCTATCAGCCAATCGGAATTAAGGTAGGAAAATCTGATTGGCTGATGGAATCAGCCAATCAGATTGAGCTCGCATTCTATTGGCTGTTCCGATCAGCCAATAGAATGCAAGCTCAATCTGATTGGCTGATTGGATCAGCCAATCGGATTGAACTTGAATCTGATTGGCTGATTCCATCAGCCAATCAGATTTTCCTACCTTAATTCCGATTGGCTGATAGAATCCTATCAGCCAATCGGAATTGAGGGGATGCCATCTTGGATGACGTCCCTTAAAGGAGCCGTCATTCGTCGTAGTCCGTCGGTGAAGAAGGTGGTTCCGCGTCGGCGGAAGGAAGATTCAAGACCCGGCTTGGAAGATGACTTCGCCCGGATAGAAGACCTCTTCAGCGCCTCTTTGAAGATGACATCGGCCGGATCGAAGACTTCTTCAGCGCCGCCTGGATGATGACTTCATCGGATGGAAGATTTCTTCAGCGCCGCTTGGAGGATTAACTTCTTCCGCTCCGGATGTCCTCTTCAGTTCCATCGGTGGCTCGGCTGAGTGAAGACGACTCAAGGTAGGATGATCTTCAGGGGATTAGTGTTAGGTTTTTGTAAGGGGGGTTTGGGTTAGATTAGGGGTATGTGGGTGGTGGGTTTTAATGTTGGGGGGGGGGTTGTATTTTTCTTTTACAGGCAAAAGAGCTGAACTTTTTGGGGCATGCCCCCACAAATGGCCCTTTTAAGGGCTGGTAAGGTAAAAGAGCTTTGAAATTTATGTAATTTAGAATAGGGTAGGGATTTTTTTTATTTTGGGGGGGTTTGTTATTTTATTAGGGGGCTTAGATTAGGTGTAAGTAGCTTAAAATTGTTGTAATATTTTTAACATGTTTGTAACTTAATTTTTTATTTTTTGTAACTTAGCTTTTTTTATTTTTTGTACTTTAGTTAGTTTATGTAATTGTATTTCATTGTAGTTCTTTGTAGGTAGTTTATTTAGTTAATTTAATGATAGTGTAGTATTAGGTTTAATTGTAACTTAAGTTAGGATTTATTTTACAGGTAATTTTGTATTTCTTTTAGCTAGGTAGTTATTAAATAGTTAATAACTATTTAATAACTATTCTAACTAGCTAAAATAAATACAAAGTTACCTGTAAACTAAATATAAATCCTGAGATAGCTATAATATAAGTATTAATTACATTGTAGCTATCTTAGGGTTTATTTTACAGGTAAGTATTTATTTTTAAATAGGAATAATTTATTAAAGTATAGTGTAGTGTTAGGTGTAATTGTAACTTAGGTTAGGATTTATTTCACAGGTACATTTCTCTTTATTTTAGCTAGGTAAGCTATTAAATAGTTAATAACTATTTAATAGTTATTGTACATGGTTAAAATAAATTGAAAGGTACCTGTAAAATAAAAATAAATCCTAAGATAGCTAGAATATAATTATTATTTATATTGTAGCTATATTAGGGTTTATTTTAAAGGTAAGTATTTAGTTTTAAATAGGATTCATTTAGTTAATAAGAGTTAATTTATTTAGATTTATTTAATTAATATTTAAGTTAGGGGGGCGTTATGGTTAGGGTTAGACTTAGGTTTAGGGGTTAATCATTTTATTACAGTGGCGGCGGCGTAGTGGGGGGCAGGATAGGGGTTAATAAATTTATTATAGGTTGCGGCGGGTTCATGGAGCGGCGGTTTAGGGGTTAAACTATTTATTTAGTTGCGGAGAGGTGCGGGATCAGCAGGATAGGGGTTAATAATTTTATAATAGAGGGCGACGGTATAGGGGGGGCAGGATAGGGGTTACTAGGTATAATGTAGGTGGCAGCGGTGTCCGGGAGCGGCGGTTTAGGGGTTAATACATTTATAAGAGTTGCGGCGGGGTCTAGGAGCGGCGGTTTAGGGGTTAATACATTTATAAGAGTTGCGGCGGGGTCTAGGAGCGGCGGTTTAGGGGTTAATACATTTATAAGAGTTGCGGCGGGGTCTAGGAGCGGCGGTTTAGGGGTTAGTAACTTTATTTAGTTGCGGGGGGCTCCGGGGGCGCCGGTATAGGGGGCAGAACAGTGCAGTTTAGTGTGAGTGCTTAGTGACAGGCTAGCAATAAAGCTGGGAAAAAGCCGAAGGGCAGCGAGATCGGATGAGTGATAACTGTCACAGTCCGTTGCTGATCGCCCCGCGGCTTTTTGACAGCTTTATTTGATAACTTAGGCGAACGTATTCAAGGTCCGCGGCGGCGAAGGTAGGCGAGCTTAGGCGGACGTATTGGGCCGGCGAAGCCAGAAAAGTAGACGGCTTGATAACTAGCCCCCAGGGTGGTTTTGCGTACTAAGCCTGGTTTTCTTCCTAAGGTTGTTTCTAACAAAAATATTAACCAGGAGATAGTTGTACCTTCTTTGTGTCCGAATCCAGTTTCAAAGAAGGAACGTTTGTTACACAATTTGGACGTAGTCCGTGCTCTAAAATTCTATTTAGAGGCTACAAAAGATTTCAGACAAACATCTTCCTTGTTTGTTGTTTATTCTGGTAAAAGGAGAGGTCAAAAAGCGACTTCTACCTCTCTTTCCTTTTGGCTTAAAAGCATCATCCGATTGGCTTATGAGACTGCCGGACGGCAGCCTCCTGAAAGAATCACAGCTCACTCCACTAGGGCTGTGGCTTCCACATGGGCCTTCAAGAACGAGGCTTCTGTTGACCAGATATGTAAGGCAGCGACTTGGTCTTCACTGCACACTTTTGCCAAATTTTACAAATTTGATACTTTTGCTTCTTCGGAGGCTATTTGTGGGAGAAAGGTTTTGCAAGCTGTGGTGCCTTCCGTTTAGGTAACCTGATTTGCTCCCTCCCTTCATCCGTGTCCTAAAGCTTTGGTATTGGTTCCCACAAGTAAGGATGACGCCGTGGACCGGACACACCAATGTTGGAGAAAACAGAATTTATGCTTACCTGATAAATTACTTTCTCCAACGGTGTGTCTGGTCCACGGCCCGCCCTGGTTTTTTAATCAGGTCTGATGAATTATTTTCTCTAACTACAGTCACCACGGTACCATATGGTTTCTCCTATATATATTTCCTCCTGTCCGTCGGTCGAATGACTGGGGTGGGCGGAGCCTAGGAGGGACTATATGGCCAGCTTTGCTGGGACTCTTTGCCATTTCCTGTTGGGGAAGAGAATATCCCACAAGTAAGGATGACGCCGTGGACCGGACACACCGTTGGAGAAAGTAATTTATCAGGTAAGCATAAATTCTGTTTTTTTCAAAATTAGCGCTAGTTACTTTGGAACTCTGATATCTGTCAGGAATACCTGAATATCCCTTGACATGTATATATTTTGTTTTAGAAGACATCCCAAAGTATTGATCTAGGCCCATTTTGGTATATTTCATGCCACCATTTCACCGCCAAATGCGATAAAAAAAAAAAAAAAAGTTCACTTTCTTTCATGTAATTAATAAGAGTCCATGAGCTAGTGACGTATGGGATATACATTCCTACCAGGAGGGGCAAAGTTTCCCAAACCTCAAAATGCCTATAAATACACCCCTCACCTCACCCACAAATCAGTTTTACAAACGTTGCCTCCTATGGAGGTGGTGAAGTAAGTTTGTGCTAGATTCTACGTTGATATGCGCTCCGCAGCAGGTTGGAGCCCGGTTTTCCTCTCAGCGTGCAGTGAATGTCAGAGGGATGTGAGGAGAGTATTGCCTATTTGAATTCAATGATCTCCTTCTACGGGGTCTATTTCATAGGTTCTCTGTTATCGGTCGTAGAGATTCATCTCTTACCTTTCAGATCGACGATATACTCTTATATATACCATTACCTCTACTGATTCTCGTTTCATTACTGGTTTGGCTTTCTACTACATGTAGATGAGTGTCCTGGGGTAAGTAAGTCTTATTTTCTGTGACACTCTAAGCTATGGTTGGGCACTTTTATATAAAGTTCTAAATATATGTATTCAAACATTTATTTGCCTTGACTCAGGATGTTCAAACATTCCTTATTTCAGACAGTCAGTTTCATATTTGGGATAATGCATATGAATAAATCAATTTTTTTCTTACCTTAAAATTTGACTTTTTTCCCTGTGGGCTGTTAGTCTCGCGGGGGCTGAAAATGCTTCATTTTATTGCGTCATTCTTGGCGCAAAAATTTATTTTTTTCTGTTTCCGGCGTCATACGTGTCGCCGGAAGTTGCGTCATTTTTGACATTTTTTTGCGCCAAAAGTGTCGGCGTTCCGGATGGGCGTCACTATTGTCTCCACATTATTTAAGTCTCATTATTTATTGCTTCTGGTTGCTGGAAGCTTGTTCACTGGCATTTTTTCCCATTCCTGAAACTGTCATTTAAGGAATTTGATCAATTTTGCTTTATATGTTATTTTTTCTATTACATATTGCAAGATGTCCCAGATTGACACTGAGTCAGAAGATACTTCTGGAAAAACTCTGCCTGGTGCTGGATCTACCAAAGTTAAGTGTATCTGCTGTAAGCTTATGGTATCTGTTCCTCCAGCTGTTGTTTGTAATGAATGTCATGACAAACTTGTTAATGCAGATAATATTTCCTTTAGTAATGTTACATTACCTGTTGCTGTTCCGTCAACATCTAATACTCAGAGTGTTCCTGTTAACATAAGAGATTTTGTTTCTAAATCCATTAAGAAGGCTATGTCTGTTATTCCTCCTTCTAGTAAACGTAAAAGGTCTTTTAAAACTTCTCATTTTTCAGATGAATTTTTAAATGAACATCATCATTCTGATTCTGATAATGGTTCCTCTGGTTCAGAGGATTCTGTCTCAGAGGTTGATGCTGATAAATCTTCATATTTATTCAAAATGGAATTTATTCGTTCTTTACTTAAAGAAGTTTTAATTGCATTAGAAATAGAGGATTCTGGTCCTCTTGATACTAAATCTAAGCGTTTAAATAAGGTTTTTAAATCTCCTGTAGTTATTCCAGAAGTTTTTCCTGTCCCTGATGCTATTTCTGAAGTAATCTCCAGGGAATGGAATAATTTGGGTAATTCATTTACAACTTCTAAACGTTTTAAGCAATTATATCCTGTGCCATCTGACAGATTAGAGTTTTGGGACAAAATCCCTAAAGTTGATGGGGCTATCTCTACTCTTGCTAAACGTACTACTATTCCTACGGCAGATAGTACTTCCTTTAAGGATCCTTTAGATAGGAGGATTGAATCCTTTCTAAGAAAAGCTTACTTATGTTCAGGTAATCTTCTTAGACCTGCTATATCTTTAGCGGATGTTGCTGCAGCTTCAACTTTTTGGTTAGAAGCTTTAGCGCAACAAGTAACAGATCATAATTCTCATAGCATTGTTAATCTTCTTCAACATGCTAATAACTTTATTTGTGATGCCATCTTTGATATCATTAGAGTTGATGTCAGGTATATGTCTCTAGCTATTTTAGCTAGAAGAGCTTTATGGCTTAAAACTTGGAATGCTGATATGTCTTCTAAGTCAACTTTGCTTTCCCTTTCTTTCCAGGGTAATAAATTATTTGGTTCTCAGTTGGATTCTATTATCTCAACTGTTACTGGAGGGAAAGGAACTTTTTTTCCACAGGATAAAAAATCTAAAGGTAAATTTAGGTCTAATAATCGTTTTCGTTCCTTTCGTCACAATAAGGAACAAAAGCCTGATCCTTCACCCACAGGAGCGTTATCAGTTTGGAAACCATCTCCAGTCTGGAATAAATCCAAGCCTTTTAGAAAACCAAAGCCAGCTCCAAAGTCCACATGAAGGTGCGGCCCTCATTCCAGCCCAGCTGGTAGGGGGCAGATTACGTTTTTTCAAAGAAATTTGGATCAATTCAATTCACAATCTTTGGATTCAGAACATTGTTTCAGAAGGGTACAGAATTGGCTTCAAGATAAGGCCTCCTGCAAAGAGATTTTTTCTTTCCCGTGTCCCAGTAAATCCAGCGAAAGCTCAAGCATTTCTGAAATGTGTTTCAAATCTAGAGTTGGCTGGAGTAATTATGCCAGTTCCAGTTCTGGAACAGGGGCTGGGGTTTTATTCAAATCTCTTCATTGTACCAAAGAAGGAGAATTCCTTCAGACCAGTTCTGGATCTAAAAATATTGAATCGTTATGTAAGGATACCAACATTCAAAATGGTAACTATAAGGACTATCCTGCCTTTTGTTCAGCAAGGGCATTATATATCCACAATAGATTTACAGGATGCATATCTGCATATTCCGATTCATCCAGATCACTATCAGTTTCTGAGATTCTCTTTCCTAGACAAGCATTACCAGTTTGTGGCTCTGCCGTTTGGCCTAGCAACAGCTCCAAGAATTTTTACAAAGGTTCTCGGTGCCCTTCTGTCTGTAATCAGAGAACAGGGTATTGTGGTATTTCCTTATTTGGACGATATCTTGGTACTTGCTCAGTCTTCACATTTAGCAGAATCTCATACGAATCAACTTGTGTTGTTTCTTCAAAATCATGGTTGGAGGATCAATTTACCGAAAAGTTCATTGATTCCTCAGACAAGGGTAACCTTTTTAGGTTTCCAGATAGATTCAGTGTCCATGACTCTGTCTCTGACAGACAAGAGACGTCTAAAATTGATCTCAGCTTGTCGAAACCTTCAATCACAATCATTCCCTTCGGTAGCCTTATGCATGGAAATTCTAGGTCTTATGACTGCTGCATCGGACGCGATCCCCTTTGCTCGTTTTCACATGCGACCTCTTCAGCTCTGTATGCTGAACCAGTGGTGCAGGGATTACACAAAGATATCTCAATTAATATCTTTAAAACCGATTGTACGACACTCTCTGACGTGGTGGACAGATCACCATTGTTTAGTTCAGGGGGCTTCTTTTGTTCTTCCGACCTGGACTGTAATTTCAACAGATGCAAGTCTGACAGGTTGGGGAGCTGTTTGGGGGTCTCTGACAGCACAAGGGGTTTGGGAATCTCAGGAGGTGAGATTACCAATCAATATTTTGGAACTCTGTGCAATTTTCAGAGCTCTTCAGTCATGGCCTCTTCTAAAGAGAGAATCGTTCATTTGTTTTCAGACAGACAATGTCACAACTGTGGCATACATTAATCATCAAGGAGGGACTCACAGTCCTCTGGCTATGAAAGAAGTATCTCGAATACTGGTATGGGCGGAATCCAGCTCCTGTCTAGTTTCTGCGGTTCATATCCCAGGTATAGACAATTGGGAAGCGGATTATCTCAGTCGCCAAACGTTACATCCGGGCGAATGGTCTCTTCACCCAGAGGTATTTCTTCAGATTGTTCAAATGTGGGGACTTCCAGAAATAGATCTGATGGCTTCTTATCTAAACAAGAAACTTCCCAGGTATCTGTCCAGATCCAGGGATCCTCAGGCGGAAGCAGTGGATGCATTGTCACTTCCTTGGAAGTATCATCCTGCCTATCTCTTTCCGCCTCTAGTTCTTCTTCCAAGAGTAATCTCCAAGATTCTGAAGGAATGCTCGTTTGTTCTGCTGGTGGCTCCAGCATGGCCTCACAGGTTTTGGTATGCGGATCTTGTCCGGATGGCCTCTTGCCAACCGTGGACTCTTCCGTTAAGACCAGACCTTCTGTCGCAAGGTCCTTTTTTCCATCAGGATCTCAAATCCTTAAATTTAAAGGTATGGAGATTGAACGCTTGATTCTTAGTCAAAGAGGTTTCTCTGACTCTGTGATTAATACTATGTTACAGGCTCGTAAATTTGTATCTAGAAAGATATATTATAGAGTCTGGAAGACTTACATTTCTTGGTGTCTTTCTCATCATTTTTCCTGGCATTCTTTTAGAATTCAGAGAATTTTACAGTTTCTTCAGGATGGTTTGGATAAAGGTTTGTCTGCAAGTTCCTTGAAAGGACAAATCTCTGCTCTTTCTGTTCTTTTTCACAGAAGGATTGCTAATCTTCCTGATATTCATTGTTTTGTACAAGCTTTGGTTCGTATAAAACCTGTCATTAAGTCAATTTCTCCTCCTTGGAGTTTGAATTTGGTTCTGGGGGCTCTTCAAGCTCCTCCGTTTGAACCTATGCATTCTTTGGACATTAAATTACTTTCTTGGAAAGTTTTGTTTCTTTTGGCCATCTCTTCTGCTAGAAGAGTTTCTGAATTATCTGCTCTTTCTTGTGAGTCTCCTTTTCTGATTTTTCATCAGGATAAGGCGGTGTTGTGAACTTCTTTTAAATTTTTACCTAAGGTTGTGAATTCTAACAACATTAGTAGAGAAATTGTGGTTCCTTCATTGTGTCCTAATCCTAAAAATTCTAAGGAGAGATCATTGCATTCTTTGGATGTAGTTAGAGCTTTGAAATATTATGTTGAAGCTACTAAGAAATTCCGAAAGACTTCTAGTCTATTTGTTATCTTTTCCGGTTCTAGGAAAGGTCAGAAGGCCTCTGCCATTTCTTTGGCATCTTGGTTAAAATCTTTAATTCATCATGCTTATGTCGAGTCGGGTAAAACTCCGCCTCAAAGGATTACAGCTCATTCTACTAGGTCGGTTTCTACTTCCTGGGCGTTTAGGAATGAAGCTTCCGTTGATCAGATTTGCAAAGCAGCAACTTGGTCTTCTTTGCATACTTTTACTAAATTCTACCATTTTGATGTGTTTTCTTCTTCTGAAGCAGTTTTTGGTAGAAAAGTACTTCAGGCAGCTGTTTCAGTTTGATTCTTCTGCTTATAATTTCAGTTTTTTTTCATTATAAGATTTAAACTTTATTTTGGGTGTGGATTATTTTCAGCGGAATTGGCTGTCTTTATTTTATCCCTCTTTCTCTAGTGACGCTTGCGTGGAAGATCCACATCTTGGGTAGTCATTATCCCATACGTCACTAGCTCATGGACTCTTGCTAATTACATGAAAGAAAACATAATTTATGTAAGAACTTACCTGATAAATTCATTTCTTTCATATTAGCAAGAGTCCATGAGGCCCACCCTTTTTGTGGTGGTTTTGATTTTTTTGTATAAAGCACAATTATTCCAATTCCTTATTTTTTATGCTTTCACACTTTTTTCTTATCACCCCACAAATGCGTTAAACTGATTTGTGGGTGTGGTGAGGGGTGTATTTATAGGCATTTTGAGGTTTGGGGAACTTTGCCCCTCCTGGTAGGAATGTATATCCCATACGTCACTAGCTTATGGACTCTTGCTAATATGAAAGAAATGAATTTATCAGGTAAGTTCTTACATAAATTATGTTTTTTCACAAATTTTGTCACAAACTTTAGGTTTCCCACTGAAATTATTTACAAACAGCTTCTGCAATTATGACACAAATGGTTGTAAATGCTTCTCTGGGATCCCCTTTTTCAGAAATAACAGACTTATATGGCTTTGTGGTTGCTTTTTGGTAATTAGAAGGCCGCTAAATGCCGCTGCGCACCGCACGTATTTTATGCCCAGGAGTGAAGGGGTTAATTAGGGAGCTTGTAGGGTTAATTTTAGCTTTAGTGTAGTAGACAACCCCAAGTATTGATCTAGGCCCATTTTGGTATATTTTATGCCACCATTTCACCGCCAAATGCGAGCAAATAAAAAAAAAAAAACTTTACATTTTTCACAATTTTAGGTTTCTCACTGAAATTATTTACAAACAGCTTGTGCTATTATGGCAGAAATTGTGGTAAAAGCTTCTCTGGGATCCCCTTTGCTCAGAAATAGCAGACTTATATGGCTTTGGCGTTGCTTTTTGGTAATTAGAAGGCCGCTAAATGCTGCTGCGCACCACACGCGAATTATGCCCAGCAGTGAAGGGGTTAAATTAGGTAGCTTGTAGGGAGCTTGCAGGGTTAATTTTAGAGATCAGCCTCCCACCAGACACATCCCACCCCCTGATCCCTCCCAAACAGCTCTCTTCCCTCCCCCACCCCACAATTGTTCCCGCCATCATAAGTACTGGCAGAAAGTCTGCCAGTACTAAATAAAAGTTTTTTTTTTTTTTTTTTTTTAAATAATAAAATATTTTAGTTGTGATGGACCCCTGCCTTAGCACCAACCTCCCTGATCCCCCCCTCCAGCTCTCTAACCCTCTCCCCTACCTAATTACCACCATCTTGGGTACTGGCAGCTGTCTGCCAGTACCCAGTTTGGCCCCACAAACCAAAGTATTTTATTTTTAACTTTTATTTTTATTTTTTAATTATTTCTGTAGTGTAGCAGCCCCCCCACAATACCCCCACCCCCTCCCAGATCCTTTTATATGTAAAAAAAAATTTTAACTTTTTTTTCCCCTTTCTACTTCATTGGTGTCAGTGTGGCTAATGCGCGCATATCGTGCTTGCGCGCATCGTGCACACGCTCCCTCCTCCCACCCAGACAACGGCACCATCGCTACCGGCGCAGAGAGGGCCACAGAGTGGCTCTCTCTGCATCGGAGGCTTGTAAAGGGGTATTGCAGGATGCCTCCATATTGAGGCATCACTGCAATACCCTCAGAGCTGCTGGAAGCGGTTGTGATCACTTCCAGCACTCTGTTAGACAACTGACGTACCAGGTACGTCTATTGTCATTAACAGTTAGTTTTTGCATGACGTACCTGGTACGTCTTTTGTCATTAAGGGGTTAAATAAAATGCTCTTTGGGGAAAAATCTATTCAAAGATAGTTTTCTATTTAAGATACATTATAATCCAGTTTTCTCCACAGAAAATGTTGCCTGCCGGGTGACATTAATAAGTAGCTGGGTGAGAATATTGTAATACTATATAATATTATATTCTGCTATCCAAAGCACTAATTAATTGCATCATTTGTATGATAATTTGTGCTATAAACAATGAAAAAATGAATTGTAGCCGGGGCTGGTAATTCATAGCTGTAATTTTTTTTGGTAAATTAATTATTTTAATCTATTAACAATGTCATGCTTTCCAGAAGCTTCTGTGAGATTATTTGGGGCATTTTTTCTATGTAGAAGATATTATAACATTTTCTTGGTTTTGTAGTTCTCAATGTTTGTTGAAGGAGCAGCAATGCAGTACAGGGAGCTAGCTGAACACATTGGGTGAGCCAATGACAAGAGGTATATATATGCAGCCAGGAAGCTCCCATTAGTACATTGCTGCTCCTGAGCTAACCTTTTCAAGGATACCAAGAGAATTAAGCAAAATAGAAGTACATTGGATAGTTGTTTAAATTTGCATGTTGGTTCATGAAGGTTTAGTTTTGACTTAACTGTCCCTTTAATCCAATTGTTCCAATGTAATTCCGTGTAAACAGAATCAACCCCTTACTAAGCTACAAGAAGTTCAATGAATAGAACATTGATTGGAGTGGAATATATTTATACACGGAGCTAAGTGTAAGGAGGGAGGGGCAAGCAGTAAAAATAGGAAACCTATAATGTTATTGTTTAAGCTAAATACAATTATTTAAATTGTTATTATAAAAGGTAATGATTATTTTTCTTTAGTTAAATAAAACTATTTTAAATTATTATTATAAAGGTAATTATTATTTTTCCTTTTCCAATAAAGTACAGCTGAAAAATGTATCAAATATGAATGATTAACCTATTATATTGGAGATAGTTTACCTCCATATAATTTGATAATTATCTATGTATTTCTAATTGTATATAACTAAATTAGTAATTATGTAGAAAACAATGACTTAAATAGTCTTATTGACTTGTGATTTAAATCAAATCCACCCTGGGGTTAGTGCTTGAGTGAAAGCCAGAAAAGTGGTTTGTAGCATGCACCATAGAAGTCTAAAAGGTGAGGGCCGAACTATCCTACCTCCAGATGTTAGCGTACCTAAGGCTTTCGCACGAGCGCTACCTTTTTACTTTGAATGTGTAATATCAGTGCAAGAATAAGAGCTCTATTGATATAACATTCAGTGTTGGCGCTCAACAGTGCTAATATTTTTAACTCAACTTGTAATCTCTGCCTTAATCAATTAGTCCCTGATACTTTCACATTGGCTGTGTCTATTTTGCATTTATGTAGGTGTGAGAAATCTATGAAAATCACTTTTGGAAAGCCTTAGAGATTTCTTTGATCAGGTGCTCATTGCTCAGGTTGGACAAAATTAAAAAAATAAAATAAGTTTGGAGTAGTGCTTCAGTTCACATTACCTTACACCAAATGGGTAGATGCACATCTAAAACATCTAGGTAGGTGAATGGTGTAAGTCGTAGAAACATATGGGAGGTTCTACCTACCCATCAGTGAAGGTTAATTATGTTTCAAGAACTGTGATAAAGAGGTGATCTTTCTATAGCGGTTTAAATTGTCATTTTTATTGTACCATATCTAAGTTATGACATGACCACCATTTTAAAACATTTGTATTTATTATTGTTTGCCTACTTGCAGTCTGTATTTTCTCGGATATATATCTAATAAATACCTGTTTTGCATTCCCATCTCTTTCAGCTACTCTTCTGCATCTTCTTAAACCTCTGGATAAAGTATTTGGAGAATTCTGTTCTTCTATTATTTATCAACATTGTTCAACTCCTTGTCAGCAGCTAGATTCTGACATCCACCTCTCATGTTTCCTAGACTTGTTGGAAGTTCTAGTTGCACTAAAAACAAAGCTGAAGTTGAATCTCCCATTATGTGAGCAGGTTTTGTTAATTACCCTTCCTCAGACTCTGAGTCTGATATCTTCTTCATTCAGTTACTTTGTAAAGAAGCAGATCATTCTGGTGCTAAAGAGATGCCTTCTGAATAAAGCTGGAGAACATTTCCTGCCATCTTTGCTCCCTGTACCACAGATATCCAATCCCCAAGTAGATTATGTGTCAGCCCTTGGGGAGGTGCTACTGAGTGCTGTGCGCCAGGGATGGCTTCTGCAAGTGCCTGTTAGTGAACGATGCAGCAGCTTTGGAGGTGCTAATGAAACATCAGAGTGTGGTCCTGACCTGGTAACTCTGGGAGCAGTTTGTCTGTCTGTGCTTAAAGCTTTAGAAGCGCAAGTTCTTTTGTCAGCACCAAGCAACAATTTGACAGGTAATTTCTTCTTTACATTTAATGTGGTGTCTTGCATAGCAATAAATAAAACCTTCACACTCTAAATTTCCCTATCACGACAGAGTCCAGTTTATTGCATGTACAGAACATCAAATGAGTAGCACTGCCCCAATGTTTTTAAATCACTGCAATAGGTTTTTTTTTTTTTACAAGATACAATGAGTCCACGGATTTCATCCTTGTGGGATATCGCCTCCTGGTCAGCAGGAGGAGGAATAGAGCACCACAGCAGAGCTGTATGTATAGCTCCTCCCTTCCCTCCCACTTTAGATTCTTCAATCAAGAGTGTATTATTTTTAAAATGGTGCCAAAGTGTACTATTTTACTATAGGGTGTAGCCGTATTCCTTGTCAGCCTCTAGAGTAGAGCTACAGGTGGCTTTAAAGCAATGGGAACTGGTGGGGTTTTAGCCTCACTTTGCCTCCCATACTTGTGCTGCCCTTATGTTGATGGTCTTAGAGAATGTTAACTAAGGCCCTTATGTTTTCACAGAGCTGCAGGAGGGAGAAGACCTCTTGATACTGTGACATGCTGACTATCAGCATAGAGGTAAGTGCAGTCTTTTATTTTCTGGGCCTTTAGGCAATATCTCAGAATTGGCTGTGCCCTTCCATTCTGTTGGGGATTGGGCTCCTGGAAAGGGCTTTCCTATTGCAGTGTGTGTAGGTTTTCAGAGCAGTAGGATGTTAACCGACACGCATGTATTTATTCTCTAGAGATTATACTGACAGAAGACACAGTATACTAGTTTTTATTGAATAGAATACCTATAGACACTGGTAATGTTTGACCCTTAGGGGCTTCCCTGCAGGTCATTGTCATCTGTGTATGGGGCAAACACTGGGCGTGTATTACCGGAGTCGGGTTAATGGACTCCGGTTTTTGGGCTGTTTTTTTCCCCGACATCGGCCGCATGGTTTCGCTTCTCTTTAGAATATGCCCACGATGGGCGGGGGGAGTTTCTTTCTTTGGCGCGCTTTGTAATAGCCGCGCAGCTTCCTTCTATTCCAGAAGTCATCGGCCGCAGAGAAATTGAGAGACATAGTGACGCTTCGACCGCATGGTTTGCTAATTAAAGCAAGCGGTCTTAGGCGTTATCAACTAGATTCCGGATTCTGCCTAGCAGTGGTCGGCGGACCGAGCGGGCAGGTAGGCGCCTCAGCAGAGTTGTTGAGGCGAGGTGCAGTGGGGCATTTTGTTTTGTAAAAAGTGTTTTGACTGTGCAGTAAGAAAAAAATTATTTGTCATTTTGAATTTTAAAGAGACAGTATGTAGTCAGGACACAATTATACTGACAGATATTTAACTACATTCATTTTTCTTTTGGTACTTTTGGCCATAAAGTTGTAAATTCATACTATTAACAGAGTCAATACCATAATATTTTTCTGTTCTTTGTTAGTATGGATTCAGATGCGGTCCAGACTATAGCATATTCTATGTGCTTGGATGCCACTGTGGAACCTCCAGTTCCTTTCTGTCCCTCATGTTGTGAGAGGGCCTTACGTTATAAAGATACATTTTTTTTGTTTGATACACCTTTATCTACGGCGGATGCTTCTCAAGACTCTACTGATGAGATGCAAGGTATGCCACAGCTTTCTCCCCACGCGTCACAGCCCATACCGTCCGCGCAAGCTGTGCCAGGTATTTTACCAGTGTCTGCAGCGTTTACTTTAAAATACTTTGCCGCAGATATGTCCTCTACACTTTCTGATGCGTTATCCAATTTTCCCATATCGCACAGCAAGCGTACAAGAAGGGATAACTATGTAGCCAATTCTACCTCTGATTCTATGATGGCGATTGCGGATGTACCCTCCCGGGGCTCTGAATTGGAGTTTACAGAGGTAGTCTCTGAGGGTGAGCTTTCTGAGTCAGGGAGTGCCTTGCCCTCAACTGATCCTGATGTGGTTTCCTTCAGGTTTAAACTTGAACACCTCCGTTTATTACTGAGGGAGGTGTTAGTTACTCTGGATAACTGTGACTCAATAGTTGTTCCGCCGGAGAAATTGAGTAAATTGGACAGATATTTGGAAGTTCCTTCTTACTCAGATGTCTTTCCTGTCCCTAAGAGGACTTCAGAGATTATTGCGAAGGAATGGGAGAGACCAGGCATTCCCTTCTCTCCTTCGCCTATATTTAAAAAGATGTATCCTATAGCAGACTCTATTAGGGATTCTTGGCAGACGGTCCCTAAAGTAGAGGGAGCAATTTCTACCCTGGCTAAACGGACTACTATTCCTATCAAGGATAGTTGTGCTTTTATAGACCCTATGGATAAGAAGTTAGAGGGTCTCCTTAAGAAGATATACGTTCACCAGGGATTCCTTTTGCAACCGGCGGCCTGTATTGTTACAGTTACCACGGCCACTTATTGGTTCGATGCCCTGGAAGAGTCTCTTAAGGTGGAGACTCCTTTGGAAGAGATACAGGATCGGATTAAAGCTCTTAAGTTAGCTAATTTGTTTATTACGGATGCTTCTCTGCAGATCACTAAATTGGCGGCTAAGAGTTCAGGCTTTGCCATCTTAGCACGCAGGGCTTTATGGTTGAAGTCTTGGTCTGCGGATGTGTCATCCAAGTCTAAGCTTTTGGCTATCCCTTACAAGGGGAAGACCCTGTTCGGGCCTGACTTGAAGAAAATTATTTCTGACATAACGGGAGGCAAGGGTCATCTCCTCCCTCAGGATAAAAAATCCAAACAGAGAGGGCGACAGAGTCATTTTCGTTCCTTTCGAAATTTCAAGGGAGTTCCCTCTTCCTCTTCCGCTAAACAGGAAGGGACTTATTCACAAACCAAGCCCACTTGGAGACCCAACAAGTCTTGGAATAAGGGTAAACATTACAAGAAGCCAGCTGCTGCTACCAAGTCAGCATGAAGGGTCGGCCCCCGATCCGGGACCGGATCTTGTGGGGGGCAGACTCTCTCTCTTCGTCCAGGCCTGGATAAGAGATGTTCAGGATCCCTGGACACTGGAAATTGTGTCCCAGGGATATCAGTTGGAGTTCAGAAACCCTTCTCCCAGAGGAAGGTTTCTTCTTTCTCGATTATCTGTAGACCAGATAAAGAGAGGCATATTACGATGTGTAGGAGTAATCTGTCCCGTTCCAATACAGGGACAGGGATTTTATTCAAATCTCTTTGTAGTTCCCAAAAAAGAGGGAACGTTCCAACCTATTTTAGACCTCAAAAGTCTAAACAAGTTCCTCAGAGTTCCATCCTTCAAGATGGAAACTATTCGGACTATTCTTCCGTTGATCCAGGAGGGTCAATTTATGACTACCGTGGATCTAAAGGATGCATATCTTCATATTCCTATCCACAGAGATCATCACAAGTTCCTGAGGTTTGCCTTTCTGGACAAACATTTTCAGTTTCGTGGCCCTTCCTTTCGGTGTGGCCACTGCACCCAGAAGGTTCTGGGGTCTCTGTTGGCGGTTCTAAGACCGCGGGGCATTGCAGTGGTGCCTTATCTGGACGATATTCTGATCCATGCGTCGTCTTACCAGCTAACAAAGTCTCATATGACATTGTTCTGTCCTTTCTAAGGACTCACGGGTGGAAAGTGAATCTGGAAAAGAGTTCGCTAGTTCCACAGACAAGGGTTCCTTTCTTGGGAACTCTAATCGACTCTCTATCCATGAAAATCTTTTTGACGGAAGTCAGAAAGTTAAAGATTCTGAATACATGCTGAACCCTTCAGACCAATCCTCGGCCGTCAGTGGCTCAGTGCATGGAGGCAATTGGATTGATGGTAGCGACAATGGACATCATTCCGTTTTGCTCGTTTTCATCTCAGACCTCTGCAACTGAGCATGCTCAGACAGTCGAATGGAGATTATACAAATTTGTCTCCTCAAATAACTCTAGATCAGGAGACAAAGGACTCTCTCCTATGGTGGTTGTCGCTGGATCATCTATCCCAGGGGACATGCTTCCGCAGACCCTCGTGGGTGATAGGGACAACGGACGCCAACCTGATAGGATGGGGAGCAGTCTGGAACTCCCTGAGGGCTCAGGGTGTATGGACTCGAATGGAGTCTCTACTTCCCATCAATATTCTGGAGTTGAGAGCAATATTCAATGCGCTTCAGGCTTGGCCTCAGTTGGCTTCGGCCAAATTCATCAGATTTCAGTCGGACAACATTACGACTGTAGCTTACATCAATCATCAGGGAGGAACAAGGAGTTCCTTAGCGATGACAGAAGTAGCCAAGATAATTCAGTGGGCAGAGGCTCACTCTTGTTATCTGTCGGCGATCCACATCCCAGGCGTGGAAAACTGGGAAGCGGATTTTCTGAGCAGACAGACTTTTCATCCGGGGGAATGGGAACTCCATCCGGAGGTATTTGCCAACCTGATTCTCAGATGGGGCAGGCCGGAGTTGGATCTTATGGCATCTCGTCAGAATGCCCAGCTTCTGAGATACGGGTCCAGGGATCCCCAGGCCGAGCTGATAGATGCCTTGGCAGTGCCTTGGTCGTTCAGCCTAGCTTATGTGTTTCCTCCATTTGCTCTCCTTCCCCGGGTGATTGCTCGAGTCAAACAGGAGAGGGCATCGGTGATCCTCATCGCTCCTGCGTGGCCTTGCAGGACTTGGTATGCCGATCTGGTGGACATGTCATCTCAGCCGCCATGGAAGCTTCCATTGAGGCAAGACCTTCTCGTTCAGAGACCCTTCCATCATCCGAATCTAGTTTCTCTGCAGCTAACTGCTTGGAGATTGAACGCTTGATTTTATCTAAGCAAGGGTTTTCTGATTCGGTCATTGATACTTTGATTCAGGCACGTAAGCCTGTTACTAGAAAGATTTACCATAAGATATGGCGTAAATATCTTTATTAGTGCGAATCCGAGGGCTACTCATGGAGTAGGGTTAGGATTCCCAGAATTTTGTCTTTTCTCCAAGAAGGATTGGAGAAAGGGTTGTCAGCAAGTTCCTTAAAGGGACAGATTTCTGCTTTGGCTATTTTGCTACACAAGCGTCTGGCAGATGTTCCAGATGTTCAATCTTTTTGTCAGGCTCTGACTAGAATCAGGCCTGTGTTTAGACCAATTTCTCCTCCTTGGAGTTTGAATTTAGTTCTAAATGTTCTTCAAGGGGTTCCGTTTGAACCTATGCATTCCATTGATATTAAGTTATTATCTTGGAAAGTTTTATTTTGGTTGCTGTTTCTTCTGCTCGCAGAGTTTCTGAGCTTTCGGTATTACAATGTGATTCTCCTTATCTTATTTTTCATTCCGATAAGGTGGTGTTACGTACCAAACCTGGTTTTCTTCCTAAGGTTGTTTCTAATAAAAATATTAATCAGGAAATTGTTGTTCCTTCCTTGTGTCCTAATCCTTCTTCTAAGAAGGAGCGGTTGTTACATAATTTGGACGTGGTCCGTGCTTTAAAGTTTTACTTACAGGCCACTAAGGATTTTCGTCAATCGTCTTCCTTGTTTGTATTTTTTTCAGGGAAACGTAGGGGTCAGAAAGCTACGGCTACCTCTTTCTTTTTGGCTGAAGAGTATTATCTGTTTTGCATATGAGACTGCTGGACAGCAGCCTCCTGAACGAATTACGGCTCATTCCACTAGAGCTGTGGCTTCCTCATGGGCATTCAAAAATGATGCTTCTGTTGAACAGATTTGCAAAGCTGCAACTTGGTCGTCTCTTCACACTTTTTCCCAATTTTACAAATTCCTCGTCTGAGGCTGTTTTTGGGAGAAAAGTTCTTCAAGCAGTGGTACCTTCTGTTTAGGTTCCCTGTCTTGTCCCTATCGTTTCATCCGTGTACAATAACTTTGGTATTGTATCCCACAAGTAAGGATGAAATCCGTGGACTCATCGTATCTTGTAAAAGAAAACAGAATTTATGTTTACCTGATAAATTACTTTCTCCAACGGTGTGTCCGGTCCACGGCGTCATCCTTACTTGTGGGATATTCTCTTCCCCAACAGGAAATGGCAAAGAGCCCAGCAAAGCTGGTCACATGATCCCTCCTAGGCTCCGCCTACCCCAGTCATTCGACCGACGTTAAGGAGGAATATTTGCATAGGAGAAACCATATGAAACCGTGGTGACTGTAGTTAAAGAAAATAAATGATCAGACCTGATTAAAAAACCAGGGCGGGCCGTGGACCGGACACACCGTTGGAGAAAGTAATTTATCAGGTAAACATAAATTCTGTTTTCTCCAACATAGGTGTGTCCGGTCCACGGCGTCATCCTTACTTGTGGGAACCAATACCAAAGCTTTAGGACACGGATGATGGGAGGGAGCAAATCAGGTCACCTAGATGGAAGGCACCACGGCTTGCAAAACCTTTCTCCCAAAAATAGCCTCAGAAGAAGCAAAAGTATCAAACTTGTAAAATTTGGTAAAAGTGTGCAGTGAAGACCAAGTCGCTGCCCTACATATCTGATCAACAGAAGCCTCGTTCTTGAAGGCCCATGTGGAAGCCACAGCCCTAGTGGAATGAGCTGTGATTCTTTCGGGAGGCTGCCGTCCGGCAGTCTCGTAAGCCAATCTGATGATGCTTTTAATCCAAAAAGAGAGAGAGGTAGAAGTTGCTTTTTGACCTCTCCTTTTACCGGAATAAACAACAAACAAGGAAGATGTTTGTCTAAAATCCTTTGTAGCATCTAAATAGAATTTTAGAGCGTGAACAACATCCAAATTGTGCAACAAACGTTCCTTCTTCGAAACTGGTTTCGGACACAGAGAAGGTACGATAATCTCCTGGTTAATGTTTTTGTTAGAAACAACTTTTGGAAGAAAACCAGGTTTAGTACGTAAAACCACCTTATCTGCATGGAACACCAGATAAGGAGGAGAACACTGCAGAGCAGATAATTCTGAAACTCTTCTAGCAGAAGAAATTGCAACCAAAAACAAAACTTTCCAAGATAATAACTTAATATCAACGGAATGTAAGGGTTCAAACGGAACCCCCTGAAGAACTGAAAGAACTAAGTTGAGACTCCAAGGAGGAGTCAAAGGTTTGTAAACAGGCTTGATTCTAACCAGAGCCTGAACAAAGGCTTGAACATCTGGCACAGCTGCCAGCTTTTTGTGAAGTAACACAGACAAGGCAGAAATCTGTCCCTTCAGGGAACTTGCAGATAATCCTTTTTCCAATCCTTCTTGAAGGAAGGATAGAATCTTAGGAATCTTAACCTTGTCCCAAGGGAATCCTTTAGATTCACACCAACAGATATATTTTTTCCAAATTTTGTGGTAAATCTTTCTAGTTACAGGCTTTCTGGCCTGAACAAGAGTATCGATAACAGAATCTGAGAACCCTCGCTTCGATAAGATCAAGCGTTCAATCTCCAAGCAGTCAGCTGGAGTGAGACCAGATTCGGATGTTCGAACGGACCTTGAACAAGAAGGTCTCGTCTCAAAGGTAGCTTCCATGGTGGAGCCGATGACATATTCACCAGATCTGCATACCAAGTCCTGCGTGGCCACGCAGGAGCTATCAAGATCACCGACGCCCTTTCCTGATTGATCCTGGCTACCAGCCTGGGGATGAGAGGAAACGGCGGGAATACATAAGCTAGTTTGAAGGTCCAAGGTGCTACTAGTGCATCCACTAGAGCCGCCTTGGGATCCCTGGATCTGGACCCGTAGCAAGGAACTTTGAAGTTCTGACGAGAGGCCATCAGATCCATGTCTGGAATGCCCCACAGTTGAGTGACTTGGGCAAAGATTTCCGGATGGAGTTCCCACTCCCCCGGATGCAATGTCTGACGACTCAGAAAATCCGCTTCCCAATTTTCCACTCCTGGGATGTGGATAGCAGACAGGTGGCAGGAGTGAGACTCCGCCCATAGAATGATTTTGGTCACTTCTTCCATCGCCAGGGAACTCCTTGTTCCCCCCTGATGGTTGATGTACGCAACAGTTGTCATGTTGTCTGATTGAAACCGTATGAACTTGGCCCTCGCTAGCTGAGGCCAAGCCTTGAGAGCATTGAATATCGCTCTCAGTTCCAGAATATTTATCGGTAGAAGAGATTCTTCCCGAGACCAAAGACCCTGAGCTTTCAGGGATCCCCAGACCGCGCCCCAGCCCATCAGACTGGCGTCGGTCGTGACAATGACCCACTCTGGTCTGCGGAAGGTCATCCCTTGTGACAGGTTGTCCAGGGACAGCCACCAACGGAGTGAGTCTCTGGTCCTCTGATTTACTTGTATCCTCGGAGACAAGTTTGTATAGTCCCCATTCCACTGACTGAGCATGCACAGTTGTAATGGTCTTAGATGAATGCGCGCAAAAGGAACTATGTCCATTGCCGCTACCATCAAACCTATCACTTCCATGCACTGCGCTATGGAAGGAAGAGGAACGGAATGAAGTATCCGACAAGAGTCTAGAAGTTTTGTTTTTCTGGCCTCTGTCAGAAAAATCCTCATTTCTAAGGAGTCTATTATTGTCCCCAAGAAGGGAACCCTTGTTGACGGAGATAGAGAACTCTTTTCCACGTTCACTTTCCATCCGTGAGATCTGAGAAAGGCCAGGACAATGTCCGTGTGAGCCTTTGCTTGAGGAAGGGACGACGCTTGAATCAGAATGTCGTCCAAGTAAGGTACTACAGCAATGCCCCTTGGTCTTAGCACAGCTAGAAGGGACCCTAGTACCTTTGTGAAAATCCTTGGAGCAGTGGCTAATCCGAAAGGAAGCGCCACGAACTGGTAATGCTTGTCCAGGAATGCGAACCTTAGGAACCGATGATGTTCCTTGTGGATAGGAATATGTAGATACGCATCCTTTAAATCCACCGTGGTCATGAATTGACCTTCCTGGATGGAAGGAAGAATTGTTCGAATGGTTTCCATTTTGAACGATGGAACCTTGAGAAACTTGTTTAAGATCTTGAGATCTAAGATTGGTCTGAACGTTCCCTCTTTTTTGGGAACTATGAACAGATTGGAGTAGAACCCCATCCCTTGTTCTCCTAATGGAACAGGATGAATCACTCCCATTTTTAACAGGTCTTCTACACAACGTAAGAATGCCTGTCTTTTTATGTGGTCTGAAGACAACTGAGACCTGTGGAACCTCCCCCTTGGGGGAAGCCCCTTGAATTCCAGAAGATAACCTTGGGAGACTATTTCTAGCGCCCAAGGATCCAGAACATCTCTTGCCCAAGCCCGAGCGAAGAGAGAGAGTCTGCCCCCCACCAGATCCGGTCCCGGATCGGGGGCCAACATTTCATGCTGTCTTGGTAGCAGTGGCAGGTTTCTTGGCCTGCTTTCCCTTGTTCCAGCCTTGCATTGGTCTCCAAGCTGGCTTGGCTTGAGAAGTATTACCCTCTTGCTTAGAGGACGTAGCACTTTGGGCTGGTCCGTTTCTACGAAAGGGACGAAAATTAGGTTTATTTTTGGCCTTGAAAGGCCGATCCTGAGGAAGGGCATGGCCCTTACCCCCAGTGATATCAGAGATAATCTCTTTCAAGTCAGGGCCAAACAGCGTTTTCCCCTTGAAAGGAATGTTAAGTAGCTTGTTCTTGGAAGACGCATCAGCTGACCAAGATTTCAACCAAAGCGCTCTGCGCGCCACAATAGCAAACCCAGAATTCTTAGCCGCTAACCTAGCCAATTGCAAAGTGGCGTCTAGGGTGAAAGAATTAGCCAATTTGAGAGCATTGATTCTGTCCATAATCTCCTCATAAGGAGGAGAATCACTATCGACCGCCTTTACCAGCTCATCGAACCAGAAACACGCGGCTGTAGTGACAGGGACAATGCATGAAATTGGTTGTAGAAGGTAACCCTGCTGAACAAACATCTTTTTAAGTAAACCTTCTAATTTTTTATCCATAGGATCTTTGAAAGCACAACTATCTTCTATGGGTATAGTGGTGCGTTTGTTTAAAGTGGAAACCGCTCCCTCGACCTTGGGGACTGTCTGCCATAAGTCCTTTCTGGGGTCGACCATAGGAAACAATTTTTTAAATATGGGGGGAGGGACGAAAGGAATACCGGGCCTTTCCCATTCTTTATTTACAATGTCCGCCACCCGCTTGGGTATAGGAAAAGCTTCTGGGAGCCCCGGGACCTCTAGGAACTTGTCCATTTTACATAGTTTCTCTGGGATGACCAACTTGTCACAATCATCCAGAGTGGATAATACCTCCTTAAGCAGAATGCGGAGATGTTCCAACTTAAATTTAAACGTAATCACATCAGGTTCAGCTTGTTGAGAAATGTTCCCTGAATCAGTAATTTCTCCCTCAGACAAAACCTCCCTGGCCCCATCAGACTGGTTTAGGGGCCCTTCAGAACCATTATTATCAGCGTCGTCATGCTCTTCAGTATCTAAAACAGAGCAGTCGCGCTTACGCTGATAAGTGTGCATTTTGGCTAAAATGTTTTTGACAGAATTATCCATTACAGCCGTTAATTGTTGCATAGTAAGGAGTATTGGCGCGCTAGATGTACTAGGGGCCTCCTGAGTGGGCAAGACTCGTGTAGACGAAGGAGGGAATGATGCAGTACCATGCTTACTCCCCTCACTTGAGGAATCATCTTGGGCATCATTGTCATTGTCACATAAATCACATTTATTTAAATGAGAAGGAACTCTGGCTTCCCCACATTCAGAACACAGTCTATCTGGTAGTTCAGACATGTTAAACAGGCATAAACTTGATAACAAAGTACAAAAAACGTTTTAAAATAAAACCGTTACTGTCACTTTAAATTTTAAACTGAACACACTTTATTACTGCAATTGCGAAAAAATATGAAGGAATTGCTCAAAATTCACCAAAATTTCACCACAGTGTCTTAAAGCCTTAAAAGTATTGCACCCCAAATTTGGAAGCTTTAACCCTTAAAATAACGGAACCGGAACCGTTTTTAACTTTAACCCCTTTACAGTCCCTGGTGTCTGCTTTGCTGAGACCCAACCAAGCCCAAAGGGGAATACGATACCAAATGACGCCTTCAGAAAGTCTTTTCTATGTATCAGAGCTCCTCACACATGCGACTGCATGTCATGCCTCTCAAAAACAAGTGCGCAACACCGGCGCGAAAATGAGGCTCTGCCTATGATTTGTGAAAGCCCCTAAAGAGAAAGGTGTCTAAAAAAGTGCCTGCCGATATAAACTTATCAAAATACCCAGATTAAATGATTCCTCAAGGCTAAATATGTGTTAATAATGAATCGATTTAGCCCAGAAAAAGTCTACAGTCTTAATAAGCCCTTGTGAAGCCCTTATTTACAATCTTAATAAACATGGCTTACCGGATCCCATAGGGAAAATGACAGCTTCCAGCATTACATCGTCTTGTTAGAATGTGTCATACCTCAAGCAGTAAGAGACTGCACACTGTTCCCCCAACTGAAGTTAATTCCTCTCAACAGTCCTGTGTGGAACAGCCATGGATTTTAGTAACGGTTGCTAAAATCATTTTCCTCATACAAACAGAAATCTTCATCTCTTTTCTGTTTCTGAGTAAATAGTACATACCAGCACTATTTTAAAATAACAAACTCTTGATTGAATAATAAAAACTACAGTTAAACACTAAAAAACTCTAAGCCATCTCCGTGGAGATGTTGCCTGTACAACGGCAAAGAGAATGACTGGGGTAGGCGGAGCCTAGGAGGGATCATGTGACCAGCTTTGCTGGGCTCTTTGCCATTTCCTGTTGGGGAAGAGAATATCCCACAAGTAAGGATGACGCCGTGGACCGGACACACCTATGTTGGAGAAAAGGAAATTTATTCTTACCTGATAAATTTGTTTCTTTTACGATACGATGAGTCCACGGCACACCCTGTTTTTCTAAGACAGGTCTTTGATTTTGTTAAACTTCAGTCACCTCTGCACCTTGGCTTTTCCTTTCTCTTCCTAACTTCAGTCGAATGACTGGAGTGGGAGGGAAGGGAGGAGCTATATATATATATACAGCTCTGCTGTGGTGCTCTTTGCCTCCTCCTGCTGACCAGGAGGCAATATCCCACAACTAAGGATGAAATCCATGGACTCATCGTATCGTAAAAGAAACAAATTTATCAGGTTAGAATAAAATTTCCTTTTTTGGTTTATGCATTCAGTACACCAGCCAGTCAGACCCTGAATATTATTTCAGGACTATAATTCTAGAATGTTGAGAGAAATTTTCATAATTCAGTTACCTGCTATGAGTAATACTATCTGGGGGTTTTCTTTGCAAACCTCAAGTCCAATAGATTATCTCAGGTAGTGAGGCAAAACAGTTGAGTGTACACAATCCCACACAGCTAGCTGCTTGCACCCTGAACCGGAAATTAACTCCTCCAAGAGTAACCGCTACCCTGTAGCGAGACGCTGAAGTTGATACACTGAAATCCTCAATGTTAACTCGGAGTGCAGTAGCTCATACAGAGGATCAGTCCGTAAAACAATTGCGAATGTAAAAAAGCACGGCAGGCACTACTGTAGCTCTCAGTTTGTTGTTTATCTATTGACATGCAATATTTGCCTCTGTCAGTATGTTGGAAAAATGACTAGAATGGTCAGAACTAGGTTTAATGAACATGTGAGACATGTTAAAAATTACAATAAAGATTCCACTATAGCAAATCACTTTAATAATTTTCATTTCACACATATTGCCAAACTGTCATTACAAATTATTGATGTAGCCAGACTCCTCCCCCCAGGGGAGGGGATAAAGTTAAACTCTTGGATAAAAAGGAATTATATTGGATCCTTAAATTACAAACCCTAAGTCCATCAGGTATGAACAGAGAGTGCAAAATTAATTGATTATTAGCAGATTTCAGAGTTTATTTTCATATGTTATGTTTAATAAATCAGGTTGTATTTCTGCTTAAGTATGCATAGAACACACTCTAATCTATTGATTATACCAGTTTAGTGGTTTGTGTCATCTATATCTGAATCTAATATTGATTCTTGTTTACAGAAGTGCTCATGTGTTTATACTTTTTTCGCTAAAATATTGGAAATTCAATTTATTGATTTTACATGTTTTTCAATATTTGTTAACACAGTTTAACGTATGAGTATTTCACAGTAGTCCGTATACTGTTTATATATGGTTTACAGTTTGTTTACCAATTGTTCATGTATAGAGTTTAGTAATGTGTGTATGTATATGTGTGTGTGTGTATATATATATATATATATATATATATATATATATATATATATATATATATATATATATATAGTGTACTAGCATAGCTTTTTGTAAGGTATATATTATTGCTGTCTTAAGGGTATACTTGGTCTTCTCTGCCTTCTGTAATAAGATTAGCCGTTAAAATGTATTAATTCTGTGTACAGCCGTATGTACTTTGTTTTTAACCTTTCTGTTTGTATGATGGTTATGAAGCGGTTAATACTTAAGCTTCAATCGTATAAATTGACAGGGTTTCTAAAGAGACCTTAGTCTATGAGGAAGCGCCTGTAGGGGGCGTGAAACGCGTCAGACTGTATTGCACACGCTAGCCTGTCATGTCTGTTCTACTGTTTTAAACATATTTAATAAATTTGAATTTTTAATTGTGATTTTGGGAGTAGTGCCTGCCGTGCTTTTTTACATTCTCAAGTGAGGAAAAACAAGCTTGGTAAACAAACCAAAACAAATGCACTTTTAATTTTACAGACTGCAGGTTTGTCTTTCTGGAGTCTTCCTAGTTCTGTCATCTAACTGTAGACAAAAACTGAAATGAAAGAAAAACACAGCAAGTAATAATATTCCTTCTCAGTCACAGGCTCATAGTAAGCTGTGTAAAGTTGGCACCACATGTAATTAAATTGTGAATACAAATATACCATTTGTGCAGCAAAAACTTTTTTATAATATTACATATTATATTTTAGTCCACGTGAACTCAATCTCTGCCCACTTTTCCACCCCATGTAATTAAATTATAAAAAAAAGGATACCATTTTGTTTCTGCTTCTTTTGTGCTGAACGTTTGTGCCAGTTTGGTTTTAAAGATACTACACATTTATATTCCAAGTGATTTCAGTCTCTGGCAACTTTGCAGCCCATGTGTTTAAATACTGAATACACATATACCAATAATTTGTGCGGAGTTATGCCGCAAAAACAAATGTTTGTGCCAGTTTCGTTTCTGAGATATTCCACATTATAATTTAGCCCATGTGACCTCATACTCCGCCCTCTCTGCAATTCTATTGTGAATAAAAATATAAAATTATTTTGTGCTATATATGTGCTGCAAAGATAAACGTTTGTGCCAGTTTCATTCCTGAGATATTGCACTTTATATTTTAGGCCATGTTCTCCCAATCTTCTCCCATTTTGCACCTCTTCTAATTAAATCATAAATAAATATACAATTAGTTTATGCCTTGTGTGTGTTGATTAGTGCTAAAAAAATTAACATTTGTGGCAGTTGTGGTTTTAGAGATATTACTCATATTCTGTGTGACCTCAGTCTCCCCCTACTTTTGCCCCTCATGTAATGAAATCATAAACAAAAATATACAATTTGTTTGTGCTGTGTTTGCACATATTTTTCTGCAAAAATGAATGTTTGTGCCAGTTTGGTTTCTGAGATATTAAACATTCTATATTAGCCCATGCTACCTCAATCTCCACCCTCTATGGCACTGCATGTAGTTAAATTATGAATACTAAGGTCACATGTCCTAAAAAATAATGTGAAATAAATTAGAAACCAAACCGGCACAAACGTTTATTTTTGAGGCAAAATTCAACACAAAAGAATGGTATATTTCCATTCAAGATTTAATTACAAGATGTGTAAAGTTGGTGGAGATTGAGGCCACATGGCCTATAATATAAAGTGCAATATCTCGGAAATTAAACCGGCACATCAATGGATGGTAAATATTTTCATTTTTTACAATTTAATTACATGGAGTGGAAAATGGGTGGAGATTAAGGGCACATGAGGTAAAATATAATGTGCAATATCTTGGAAACAAAACTAACACAAACGTTTGTTTTTGCAGAACAAATCAGTACAAATGTAGCACAAGCAAATGGTATTTTTGTATTCACGATTTAATTACATGGGGTGTCAACTTCACAAAGCTTTCATAGTGTCATATTTAGGTGCCAATGGTCATTTACCTCTTCATATAACATACATCTCTCCACTTCCTGCCAGACTCATTTGTTTGGTGAAAGGTTTTGTGGGCTGTAGCTCTGTTCGAGCATGAAAAGATTTGTAGAATCTTCAGGCTGGAGTACCAAATGATCACTGCTTGTGAGATGCAACTAATCCTCGCCTCAAATTGACACTGAGTCCCCATTATGCAGAACATAGGTTTCACTTTTAGGGGATTATAGATTGTGGCTATACTAGTCTCAGGGAATCCACGTTTAATGGTTTATACCCTGTGTTCCAGTAATCTAGTCCTCCTGATATAGTTTGGTTAGCAAGTTCTGTTTGGGCACTTATAAGTAAATTAGTTAGGATTCTACCTTCATTCACCTGTTAGGGCACTAGTTTGGGGCTTTGTAGTGTGTTAGCATACTGCTTATATCATATCTGAAGTCAGATTTGCAAGCACAGCTCTTTAATTCTAGCTACTTCTATCTTAATGTGCTTGATGCAACTTTTAACATGCACAGTGCAGATAGCAGTTTGCTGTTTTCTAGCATTTAAATGAGGAAGGGGCTCACTCATACCTAAAGTTACTGAATTGCAGCAGGATATCAGTTGTTTGTTTTCCAGACCTCTCAGCCAGGGTTCTGATTGCTTCTTTGCACCAGCATCACATTTTTACTAATGTAGTGCTGCTCTGCTTTTGTTGCGGCACAATTGTGCATATTTGCCTAACCATGGGAATATTTGTTTTGTTTCCTAGACCTGTCCCAGGAATATGTGTCCTGTTGAGGAGGTGTAAGTTTTCTGTTTATAGTCAAGACTTGGCTTATTTGAAGCAGTTTGCAGTAGCCAAGCAAGATATGTTATTATGTATATTATAGTATATATTGGTTGTATGTACTGATGTTGCTGTTTCAGAGGACTATGTTTAGATTGAAAAACCAAATGAAAAAACACTCCGCGCTAATAAATCCTCACCGATGATCATATGATAGATAAACAGTTGATGTATATACACAAATATATAAACATAAAAACAAATATGGCTCAATGATAAACAGACAGAAACCGGAATGGATCAGTCACAAGCAACCTTCTATGCGTCCTAAAAAAATGTGGCAGACAGAGATTACAAAGAGGATATAAGGGCCAATGTCTAGTTTATGCCAGTGTGATACCTCTCCCGCTTTGCTCCATATGTAAACCGCTTTTGGGGTTATAGGTTCCGTTTTCTTGTAACTCCTCTATCACAGCGTTCCTCCTTGTAGCATACACGTAGAATCGGATAACTCCAAATGACGAGTAGTCTCAGCTTATGGGTCCCAGTCACTGAGTAATGACGTCTATGCATGATGTGTGCGATCCTAATGGTGCAGCTTGAAAGATGCTAAGTTCCTTCTTGCTCAGTCGATGTAAACATGAAAAACAGAAGAGGACAAAAAGTGCAACCAGGATTCAAGGGTGTTTATTCACAAGTGGACACAAAAGCGCACATACAATAATGCACTTACAAAATCTCAAAATAAAAACAGCAGCATATAGATATACATGATCCAAGTTCATTCGCCAGAGTATATCGCCACAATCCCACAGGATGATGTCGGGACCCCAAATGATAATGGCCTGCAATGTCACCAGATGTACATTGTATAAAACCTCAATGCGTTTCCCCGTTTTGCGAACGGGCTTTTTCAAGAGGACAGGTATCTGTATCTGTTAAAAGCTAACAAGAAAAAAATCACATAAACATCTTTGCAAAAAGGGAAGTTATTTTACCTCAAAATTTCATCAGTAGCCACATCCCACTGTAAAGGGTTTTAAGTATCCAATTGCAATGCTAGTTCCAGGACTTGCAAGAGAGTGTGTGTCTGCAGGCACAGTCACTTTATTTCCCACCTCAGCTCAAGGGAGTTTACTATGAAATCTCATGTGAACACTGTGCAGAAGACGGTACAAAGAGTAGTTTGGGATTACTCTAGTGAGCTGAAGTATTTTGAGGTAAAATATCTTATTTTCTTACATAGAGATGCTAATGTGATATTTACTTTTCTCTTGTAAGGTGTATCCAGTCCACGGGTTCATCCTTTACTTGTGGGATATTCTCCTTCCCAACAGGAAGTGGCAAAGAAAGCACACAGCAGAGCTGTCCATATAGCTCCCCCTCTAGCTCCACCCCCGAGTCATTCTCTTTCCCGGCTCTAAGCATTAGGGTCCCTATCGGAAGGGTAAAGTGAATGTGGTGTTAGAATTGTAGTTTTTATTTTCTACAAGCAAAAGTTTGTTATTTTAAATGGTACCGGTGTGTACTATTTACTCTCTAGCAGAAAGGAGATGAAGATTTCTGCAGGAAGGAAGATGATTTTAGCATGTTGTAACTAAAATCCACTGCTGTGGACTGAGGAGTGCAAGAAAACTTCAGTTGGGGGGAACGGTTTGCAGGTTAGGCTGCAATAAGGTATGTTCAGTCATTTTTTTCTAGACAAGACTGTGTTAATGCTGGAAAAGACTGATAATATTCCCATGAGGGAAGGGTAAGCTGTGTTCAGAGACTCAGTAAGGAATTGCAAGCTTACATAACAGGGCTAGTTTATGCTGGTTGACACTATTTTATGGCAAACGGTTTTTTATTGAAAATATCGTTTTTTGAGACACTTTGAAGGTTCCTTTGGGTTTCTTTCAGGGGTTGTTACCCACATGGCTATTAGGAGTGTTTCTTTAGGCCTCACAGCACCGGAGTAAGGTGGGAGGGGCCTAATTTCGCGCCTCAGATGCGCAGTTAATTTTGACTAGAAGTTCAGGCTGTTTCACATGGAGGGTCCTGCTGCTGTTTGAGGGCCTATAAGAAGCTTTTTCCCCACAAATCTGGTTCCTAAGGGCAGGTAGGGCCACAGCAGAGCTGTGGCAAGGTGCTGTAGCTTTTTTTAAATGGTTTGTTGGCTTACTGTTGTTCCGGTTTGGGCATTAAGGGGTTAATCGATTTTTTTGCTAGTGGTGCAATCTTACTAATGCTTTAGGTACATACTGTGAAAATTTCGAAAAGTTTGCTGCATTTTTCAGTTTTGCAAAATTGTGTGCCTTTTTTATCTCTTAAAGGCACAGTAACGTTTTTTTCAAAGTGTGTTTTTATTTGATTAAAGTGTTTTCCAAGCCTGTTTGTGTTACTACTAGTCTGTTAAACATGTCTGACACCAAGGAAAATCCTTGTTCAATGTGTTTAGAAGCCATGGTGGAACCCCCTCTCAGAATGTGTCCCACTTGTACTGATATGTCTATACACTTTAAAGAACATATTGTTGCACTTAATAATGTGGCCCAAGATGATTCTCAGACAGAAGGTAACGAGGTTAGCCCGTCAACCTCTCCCCAAGTGTCACAACCAGTTACGCCCACTCAAGCGACGCCTAGCACCTCTAGTGTGTCTAACTCTTTTACCTTGCAAGATTTGGCGGCAGTTATGAATAATACCCTCTCAGTGTTTTTATCTAAACTGCCCGTGTTACCTGCAAAGCGTGATAGCTCTGTTTTAAGAACAGATTCTGAGCATTCTGACGCTTTAGTAGCCGTATCCAATATACCCTCGCAGCACTCTGAAGTGGGGGCGAGGGGTTTGCTGTCTGAGGGAGAAATTTCCGATTCGGGAAAGGTTGCTCCTCAGACAGATTCAGATACGTTGGCTTTTCAATTTAAACTAGAACACCTCCGCTTATTGCTCAGGGAGGTATTAGTTACTCTGGATGACTGCGACCCTATGGTGGTTCCAGAGAAATTGTGTAAAATGGACAAGTACCTAGAAGTTCCTGTCTACACTGATGTGTTTCCGGTCCCTAAGAGGATTGCGGATATCGTTACTAGGGAGTGGGATAGACCAGGTATTCCCTTTGTTCCCCCTCCTGTTTTTAAGAAAATGTTCCCCATATCTGACCCCATGCGGGACTCGTGGCAGACGGTCCCTAAGGTGGAGGGGGCTGTTTCTTCACTTGCTAAACGCACAACCATACCAATTGAAGACAGTTGTGCTTTTAAAGACCCTATGGATAAAAAATTAGAGGGTTTACTTAAGAAAATTTTTGTTCAACAAGGTTTTCTTCTCCAACCTATTGCGTGCATTGTTCCTGTAACTACTGCAGCTGCTTTCTGGTTCGAGGCGCTGGAAGATGCGCTCCAAACGGAGACCTCATATGAGGACATTATGGATAGAATTAAGGCTCTTAAGCTGGCTAATTCTTTTATCACAGATGCCGCTTTCCAAATAGCTAAGTTAGCGGCAAATAATTCAGGTTTCGCCATTTTAGCGCGCAGGGCGCTATGGCTAAAGTCCTGGTCGGCCGATGTGTCGTCAAAATCCAAACTCTTGAACATCCCTTTCAAAAGAGAGACCCTTTTCGGGCCTGAATTGAAAGAGATTATTTCAGAAATCACTGGGGGAAAAGGCCTTTAAGACAAAGAACAAACAAAATAATTTTCGTTCCTTTCGGAATTTCAGGAGCGGTCCCGCTTCCTCCTCCCCTGCTACAAAGCAAGAGGGTAATGCTTCACAACCCAGGTCAGCCTGGAAACCTTACCAGGGCTGGAACAAGGGTAAACAGGCCAAGAAGCCTGCAGCTGCCTCCAAGACCGCATGATGGGGTAGCCCCAGATCCGGGACCGGATCTAGTAGGGGGCAGACTCTCTCTCTTCGCTCAGGCCTGGGCAAGAGATGTACACGATCCCTGGGCCTTAGAAATTGTATCCCAGGGATATCTTCTAGAATTCAAGGACCCCCCTCCAAGGGGAAGGTTCCACATTTCTCGTCTGTCTACAGACCAGACAAAGAAAGAGGCGTTCTTATGCTGTGTAGAAGACCTACATATAATGGGAGTGATCCACCCAGTTCCAATTGCGGAACAAGGGCTGGGTTTTTACTCAAACCTGTTTGTGGTTCCCAAAAAAGAAGGAACTTTCAGACCAATCCTGGATCTCAAAATTCTAAACAAATTCCTCAGAGTCCCATCATTCAAGATGGAGACAATTCGGACAATCTTACCAATGATCCAGGAGGGTCAATATATGACTACCGTGGATCTAAAGGATGCGTATCTGCACATTCCTATCCACAAAGATCATCACCAGTTTCTCAGGTTCGCCTTTCTGGACAAGCATTATCAGTTTGTGGCTCTTCCTTTTGGGTTGGCCACTGCTCCCAGAATTTTCACAAAGGTGCTAGGGTCCCTCCTGGCGGTTCTAAGACCGCGGGGCATAGCAGTGGCGCCTTATCTAGATGACATCTTAATTCAGGCGTCGACTTTCCAAAGAGCCAAGTCTCACATGGAAATTGTATTGGCCTTTCTGAGGTCTCATGGGTGGAAGGTGAACATCAAAAAGAGTTCTCTCCCCCCCCTCACAAGAGTTTCCTTCCTAGGAACTCTGTTAGACTCGGTAGAAATGAAAATATTTCTGACGGAGGTCAGAAAGTTAAAACTCTTAACCACTTGCCGAGCTCTTCATTCCATTCCTCGGCCATCTGTAGCTTAGTGCATGGAGACAATCGGACTAATGGTAGCGGCAATGGACATAGTCCCTTTTGCTTGGATACACCTCAGACCACTGCAACTATGCATGCTCAAACAGTGGAATGGGGATTATGCAGATTTGTCTCCTCAAATACAGTTGGACCAGGGGACCAGAGATTCTCTTCTCTGGTGGTTGTCTCAGGATCACCTGTCTCAGGGAATGTGTTTCCGCAGACCAGAGTGGATCATCGTAACGACCGACGCCAGTCTTGTTGGGCTGGGGTGCAGTCTGGGACTCCCTGAAAGCTCAGGGCTTATGGTCTCGGGAAGAAGCTCTTCTCCCGATAAACATTCTGGAACTGAGGGCGATATTCAACGCGCTTGAGGCATGGCCTCAGCTAGCTGCGGCCAAATTCATCAGATTTCAGTCGGACAACATCACGACTGTAGCTTACGTCAATCATCAAGGGGGAACAAGGAGTTCCCTAGCAATGATGGAAGTAACCAAAATAATCAGGTGGGCGGAGGATCACTCTTGCCATCTCTCAGCAATTCACATCCCAGGAGTAGACAACTGGGAGGCGGATTTTCTAAGTCGTCAGACTTTTCACCCGGGGGAGTGGGAACTCCACCCGGAGGTATTTGCCCAGCTGTCTCAGCTATGGGGCACCTCAGAGTTGGATCTGATGATGTCCCGTCAGAACACCAAGCTTCCTCTTTACGGGTCCAGGTCCCGGTATCCCCAGGCGGTGCTGATAGATGCTCTAGCAGCGCCTTTGTCCTTCAATCTGGCCTATGTTTTTCCACCGTTTTCTCTCCTCCCTCGTCTGGTTGCCAGAATCAAGCAGGAGAGGGCTTCGGTGATTCTAATAGCGCCTGCGTGGCCACGCAGGACCTGGTATGCAGACCTAGTGGACATGTCATCTGTTCCACCATGGACACTGCCAATGAGGCAGGACCTTCTAATACAAGGTCCTTTCAAGCATCCAAATCTAATTTCTCTGCGTCTGACTGCTTGGAGATTGAACGCCTAATTCTATCAAAGCGTGGTTTCTCTGAGTCGGTTATTGATACCCTGATTCAGGCTAGAAAGCCTGTCACCAGGAAAATCTACCATAAGATTTGGCGAAAATATCTTTGTTGGTGCGAATCCAATGGTTACTCATGGAGTAAGATTAGGATTCCCAGGATATTGTCCTTTCTCCAAGATGGATTGGAGAAAGGATTGTCAGCTAGTTCCTTAAAAGGACAGATATCTGCTTTGTCTATTCTTTTACACAAACGTCTGGCGGAGGTACCAGACGTTCAAGCGTTTAGTCAGGCTTTAGTCAGAATCATGCCTGTTTATAGACCTGTGGCTCTGCCATGGAGTCTGAATTTAGTTCTTTCAGTTCTGCAAGGGGTTCCGTTTGAACCTTTACATTCCATAGATATTAAGCTTTTATCTTGGAAAGTTTTGTTTTTGGTAGCTATCTCTTCTGCTCGAAGAGTTTCAGAGTTATCTGCTTTACAGTGTGATTCACCTTACCTGGTTTTCCATGCAGATAAGGTAGTTTTGCGTACCAAACCCGGTTTTCTTCCTAAGGTTGTGTCTAATAAGAATATTAACCAGGAAATTATTGTTCCTTCTCTGTGTCCTAATCCTTCTTTGAAGAAGGAACGTCTGTTACACAATCTTGATGTGGTTCGTGCTTTAAAGTTCTATTTACAAGGAACTAAGGATTTCAGTCAAACAACTTCATTGTTTGTTATCTATTCTGGTAAGAGGAGAGGTCAGAAAGCGACTGCTACCTCTCTTTCCTTTTGGCTGAAAAGCATCATCTGTTTGGCCTATGAGACTGCTGGCCAGCAGCCTCCCGAAACAATTACTGCTCATTCTACCAGAGCAGTGGCTTCCACATGGGCTTTTAAAAATGAGGCTTCTGTTGAACAGATTTGTAAGGCAGCGACTTGGTCTTCGCTGCATACTTTTTCCAAATTTTACAAATTCGATACTTTTGCTTCTTCGGAGGCTATTTTTGGGAGAAAGGTTTTACAAGCAGTGGTGCCTTCCACTTAAGGTACCTGTCTTGTTCCCTCCCTTCATCCGTGTCCTAAAGCTTTGGTATTGGTATCCCACAAGTAAAGGATGAACCCGTGGACTGGATACACCTTACAAGAGAAAACAGAATTTACGCTTACCTGATAAATTTCTTTCTCTTGTGGTGTATCCAGTCCACGGCCCACCCTGGCTATTAGTCAGGTAGATTTTTTATTTAAACTACAGTCACCACTGCACCCTATGGTTTCTCCTTTTTCTTCCTAACCTTCGGTCGAATGACTGGGGGGTGGAGCTAGAGGGGGAGCTATATGGACAGCTCTGCTGTGTGCTCTCTTTGCCACTTCCTGTTGGGAAGGAGAATATCCCACAAGTAAAGGATGAACCCGTGGACTGGATACACCACAAGAGAAAGAAATTTATCAGGTAAGCATAAATTCTGTTTTTATAAGTGAATTAGCATTTGAGTAAAATGTTCTTTTAATCTAAAATAGTTGACTTAAAAATGTATTACTTTTCTTTTTAAATGCAGGTTCCTGTCCTGAATAAATCAATGATTTCTAGTCAAGTCTTGCAAAGGTGTGTCACTCTCGACCAATAGAGCAGTAGGAGATGTACTTATTTGACTGATTTTGCTTTAAATTAATAAAAAATTAGACCAAAGAATGAGCAAAAACAGTTTTAATTTAATATGTTTAAGATTTTCCCAAACTTCTGTACCTGTTATTCCCCGTCATGTGAGGGTTCTCATTGAAAATAGCTTATGGATGTAAAAGGGTAAGAGCCACTAGCAAACAAAACTAGAAATAACCCCTGTGAAGGGGAGACCCTTGTATCTCACAGAAAGTATCTCCAATGAAGTGAAAAACTGCTCCGTGCCGTATGCACTACTGTAGTCAGTTGCACTGTTTTTAGTAACCCCAAAATCACCACTGCTCCTTCTTAGCCTCTACGAACTTACCCTCTTTTCACGGCCTTTCCCGATATCGCCCTCTGTGAGATGAACCGTTTGGGAGACCTCTCTCCTAGGTTCTCCGTGAACCGCCATGATACAGCTTGGAATGTATTCCCACAAGCTAGAAGCTGCAGCGTGCAGCTTGGGCGTCCGCCACACTCACTCCGGGGCTCTGAAGGATGACGTCAGATGACGTGGCCGGCTTGTGAGGGGGAGCGTTTGCCAGGTATAGCGAAGACGGGGAAAAGGGAGAAGTTGCAACTGTACTTCACCTCCTCGTTAGTTGAGACCTCCAGGAATTCACCAACTGCCTAGGCTCCACTATTAGGCTCAAAGATGCAAAAATAGACAAAATCCAGAGCTGCAGTTTAAAACTTCTGTATATTTATTTAGTCTTGAAAGCGGTTACATGTAAAACAAAATGAACATGCCCTTAGTAAACACAGCTTACGCGTTTCGGCTATACGCCGTACTCATAGCTTGCTGACCACCCTCTCACTAATGGGCTATTTAAGAGAGTTAAAATCATCTGATTCGTTAAGGGATCATGCTTAAATTAACTGTTTCATTGCTGGATTCATATTAACCTCTGATGTTACTGAGCTTATTAGCTCTGCTGTCTATACGAAGTTGAACATTAGAGAAAAAGAAAAACACAATACATGTAACACATTGTAGTATAATATAATACAATACATTGTCTGCACCATTTCTATTTGGGGAAAAAGATTATTCTACACTCAACACTCATAGGTTTATTACATCAATTTAAACCATGTGATCATTAACAATTTCATCCTTTCCTTGGACAAAATAGCTGTCTATTTATTTGGACTATAGTGAATAAAATTGACCAGAATAATATTGCAAAGTGAAAACACTTAAATATATGTTCGTGGCTACTGTTGCAAGAAAGTCTAAAGTGTAACCTTCAAATCTCTACTTAACTACACTGTTAGTTGGTCATTTTTACGGTATTAAATTAAAGTTAAGAAAGCCTTTAATTTCTTTATTTTAGTATAAATAAATTCACTATTTCCTAAAAGCCATCAAGAGTATGTGAATAGGATAATGCCTACTATCTTGAAAATTATATTAAGGATGAGATAAGTTTGTGTAGTATAACTAAATCCCTTGTTTGATTTTCCTACTAGGATGTTACCAAAAATTCCTTATCTTGTTTCCCCTAACCAACCCAAACAGAGGACACCAACGGTATATGGTGTTTGATGTACCTCTGCTTGTGAAGGTGGGTATAGATACTGTGCGTTCATCTAAAAAATTTGTTAATTTAAATTAACCATAACCAGATTCTACAACCTCATATGGGTTCCAAAGTGCCGACTAATTCCAAAAATTAATTAAGTCATAAGAGGAGTTTATTCCCTTTTGGATACCTAGTCTGTAAATGAAAAATCAAAAATATCTCCCTCTTGGCTAGAGCTTGATCCCTGTTTCCCCCTCTCTGTTTTGTATTAACTATTTCAATGATAATCCATTTAAAACTCTTGGCTTTTTTTGTTATGAACCACATTGAAATGTTGTACCATGGGGGTGGTCAAGACACCGTCCTTGATATCCAAGAGGTGTTCCCTGATACGTGTACATGTTTCTCTGGATGTCATACCTACATACTGTAAGTGGCCATCCCCAAATCCTGCTAGATATATAGTATATCTGCCTCTACAGTTCATACACCTGTCATGATGATAAGTCCTGTGTGTTACCTCATTTTTGAAACCCTCTCCTATTGTGACGTATTCACAAGCTTTACAAGAGTGGTTGTTACATCGAAACACACCATTGAAGCGAAGCCAAGAGCTCTGTTCGCCCGTTTTCAGTACTTTAAGCTGAGTAGATGCCAACATGTTCCCCTGGGAAACTCCTTTCCTGAAGGAACATTTACAAAACTCTTTCTACTGTCTCTACCAAGGCCTCATCTGCCGCTAATAGTCTAAAGTTCTTCTGTACTATGTGGCAGATTTTGTGATATTGCATACTGTAATCAGTAGAGAAGAAGATCCCTCTATTACTAGCTGTATTAGATTCTGATTTCTCCAGTAGAGTTTGTCTATCAATAGCGGCTACTTCCTGTCTCATCTTTGCAACCACAAAGTGATTATAGCCCCTACTCAGTAGGCGGTCCGTTAGTTGATTGGCCTGTATCTCATACTGTAAAGAATCACTGCAGTTTCTCTTTAGTCTCGAGAACTGCCCCTTTGCCACTGATCTAAAAACTTGTTTCGGATGACTGCTCCTGGCATGGAGAAGGGTGTTGCCAGTTATGGGTTTTCTGTACACCACTGTTTCGATTCCCACATTTGGTATACCTATCAGGGTCAAATCCAAAAATTAATTTTGGAGTTGTTGAGCTCAAACGTGAACTCTAATCCCATATCATTGGTATTTAGCCATGCAACAAATTCCTCTGCCATATTGACCGTACCTCTCCACACCAGGAGCAAGTCATCTATATAACGTTTGTAAAAACGTATATGCTGTCTGTATGGGTTTTCACCTCCATAGAGGCGGGACAGCTCCCACCACCTCATGTAGAGGTTGGCAAAAGAGGGCGCAAATTTTGCGCCCATAGCTGTCCCGCATCTCTGGAGGTAAAAGTCTCCGTCAAAAGAAAAATAGTTGTGTGTCGACAGATACCTAAGCATCCTAAGAATGTAGTTGACATACTCATCAGTATAGTCACTATTTCTGTGCAGAAAGAATTCTATAGCCTCCAATCCCCTATCGTGGGGTATTGAAGTATAGAGCACCCTTACATCTTAAATTTTTTAGATGAACGCACAGTATCTATACCCACCTTCACAAGCAGAGGTACATATAACACCATATACCGTTGGTGTCCTCTGTTTGGGTTGGTTAGGGGAAACAAGATAAGGAATTTTTGGTAACATCCTTGTAGGAAAATCAAACAAGGGATTTAGTTATACTACACAAACTTATCTCATCCTTAATATAGTTTTCAAGATAGTAGGCATTATCCTATTCACATACTCTTGATGGTTTTTAGGAAATAGTGAATTTATTTATACTATAATAAATAAATTAAAGGCTTTCTTATCTTTAATTTAATACCCTAAAAATGACCAACTAACAGTGTAGTTAAGTAGAGATTTGAAGGTTACACTTTAGACTTTCTTGCAACATTAGCCACAAACATATATTTAAGTGTTTTCACTTTGCAATATTATTCTGGTCAATTTTATTCACTATAGTCCAAATAAATAGACAGCTATTTTGTCCAAGGAAAGGATGAAATTGTTAATGATCACAGGGTTTAAATTGATGTAATAAACCTATGAGTGTTGAATAATCTTTTTACCCAAATAGAAATGGTGCAGACAATGTATTGTATTATATTATACTACAATGTGTTACATGTATTGTGTTTTTCTTTTTCTCTAATGTTCAACTTTGTATAGACAGCAGAGCTAATAAGCTCAGTAACATCAGAGGTTAATATGAATCCAGCAATGAAACAGTTAATTTAAGCATGATCCCTTAACAAATCAGATGATTTTAACTCTCTTAAATAGCCCATTAGTGAGAGGGTGGTCAGCAAGCTATGAGTACGGCCGAAACACGTAAGCTGTGTTTACTAAGGGCATGTTCATTTTGTTTTACATGTAACCGCTTTCAAGACTAAATAAATATACAGAAGTTTTAAACTGCAGCTCTGGATTTTGTCTATAAGAGCCACTAGCCTCAGGGATTATTACAAGATGTGATATTAATAAATAAAGGAATCTTACCACATTTCCTCTACAGCTTCTTCTGATCAGGTCTTCCTTTCAAAAGCGGTTCGTGGATGTGCTGTCTATTAACCACGAGTCCGATCGCGCTATTGAACTAAATGTAGCTCGGTCTGGTAGTGGGAGCAAGCTACTTTTAGTTCAATAGCGTGATCAGGTGCACTGTGATCAGACAGCGCGCCCGTGAACCGTTTTTGAAAAGAAGACCTGATCAGAAGAGCCTGGAGAGGAAGGGTAATTTTAACATTGGGGGCTAAAATCTCTAAACTCTTGATTTTTAAAGCTGTCACTAAGATGTTACATACTTTTTTTACATTTACTGCCCCTTTAATACCAATGGAATGCCTAGGCTCAAATAGAGCTTGCAACACTTTAAGAACAAAGTTAAGACTCCAAGGGAAGCGACAGGTCTGACAAATGGTCTAAGTCTAGCTATAGCCTGAACAAAGATTGAACATTAAGCAAACGTGTCAACTTTCTATGTAACAAAATCACCATACCTTATGGTATATACGCCTGGTAACAGGCTTACATGCCTGAATTAGGGTATCAATTAAAGTTGTTCAATCTCCATGCAGTCAGCTGCAGAGAATCTAGATTTTGATAAACAAGAAAAACACCTTTAGCTAGAAGGTCTGGTCTCTGAGGAAGACACCACTGGCCACACGGGAGCTAAGAGAATCACTGATACCCCTCCTGCATGATACGTGCTGTTACTCGTGGAAGGAGCACAATTGGTGGAAATAGATAAACTAGTTGGTAAACCCAAAAGACTGCTAACGTGTCCATCAACTCCGCCTGAGGATTCCTCTACCTCGATTCATATCTTGGTAATTGTTTGAAATTGAGACGGGAGACCATGAGGTCTATCTCTGGAGATCCCCAGCCGTGTGATGTCGTTGAAAACCTTCTGATTTAGATACCACTGGCCGGAGTGAAGAGTTTGTCTGCTTAAATAATCCACCTCCCAGTTTTCCATACCTGGGATGTGAATATCTGAGATCAGACATTGAAAGCATTCTGCCCATTAAAGAATGCAAGCTACCTCCTGCATCGCTAATGAGCTGCAAGTTCTCCCATGATAATTGACATATGCCACCGTTATCTTTTTCAGCACCGTAGTGATGTTGTCTGATTGAAATCAAATAGAACGGACGGAACACAACTGGGGCCACGTTACAAAGGCATTGAAGATGGCCCTAAGTTCCAAGATGTTTATAGGGAGAAATGCTTCTCCTGTTGATCATACTCCCTGAGATCTTTGACTCCCCATCCTGACAGACTTGTGTCCGTGGTTATAATTTCCCAGGATGGGCATAGGAAACTCATACCCCGAAGAATGGGTTCTGGAGACATCCACCAGGAGAGAGAACGCCTGGTGACTGGATCCAAGTTGATCATTTGGGACAGATCTGAGTGATCTCCGTTCCATATTTTGAGCATGCACAACTATAGATTTGGCAAATGAAAACAAGCAAAAGGTATTGTGTCTGAGGCAGCAACCATAAGACCTACTACAAGGGCAAAGAATAGACTAGAGAATGCTACAGGCTGCCTAAGGCTTTCCTTGCGTTTATCGGTTAGGAAAATTTGCATGACCAACGAGTTTAAAAGAAGATGCCTAGGAAGCTCACTCTGGTACGAGGTACAAGAGACCTCTTTGCTAGATTTTCCTTCCAACCATGAAGATACCAAAGTAACCTCTCTCTGTGTGCGGCTGATAATTGGAAAGATCGAGCTTGAACCAATATGTCATCCAAGTATGGAGCCACCCAATGCCCTGTAGTCTGACTACTGCAAGGAAAGCCCCCAGCACCTTTGTAAAGACTCTGGGAGTAGTGGCCAAACCAAAAGGTAGGGCCGTAAATTGGTAATGCTTGTCTAGAAAGGCAAATCTGAGATACTGATAATGATCTCGATGTATCAGAATGTGAAGGTACGCATCCTTCAAGTCTGTAGTCATGAATTCTCCTTATAGAACAAGAGCAAGAATGGATCTGATTTTCTGCATTTTGAATGAAGGAACTCATTCAAAGTTGTTGAGATACTTCAGATCTAAAATGGGTCAAAAGGTTCCTTCTGTTTTTTGGAACAAACAATGAAGAGGTTTGAATAAAACGTTCTTCCCCTCTCTCCCTAAGGGACGGGAATAACTCCGATTGATTCCAGATCCTCTACACCATGCAGGAAGGCTAATCTCTTCTCCTGCCTTCCTGAAACTCGAAACAGAATAAAACTGCCTCTCAGTGGTTGAGAGAAGAAACCTATCCTGTACCCTCGGGACACATTGTCCTGAACCCAAGCGTCATGAATAGATCAAGCCCAAACCCCTTGAAACGACTTAATCTGCCCCCTACCTGGTTTTATTCCAGGTTGGGTGCCGCCCCTTCATGTGGTCTTGGAGTCAGAGACAGACTTCTTGGGTTGCTTGTTCTAGATTGTGGTTTGGTTTCCAGGTACTTCTGACAGTCTCTGATTTATTTATGGAAGTGTTTCTCTGTGTCTTATTCTGATGAAAGGTCCAACTGTTCGTCCTTTAGGTCTGAATTTTTGTCCTGAGAGAGGAAGGCTCCTTTCCCGCCTGTGACAGTTGAGATAATAGAATCCAGACCAGGTCCAAACAGGGTCTTACCCTTAAAGGCCAAGGATAGTAATCTTGATTTGGAAACCATATTCCCCAATCATGACTTCAACCATTGAGCCTGTCTGGCTAACACTGCAAAGCTAGTATTTTTTGCTTTAATGCAAACAATTTGAATAATTGCATCACAAACAAAGGAATGAGCTGTTTTGAGCGCCTGAATATGGTCCTGTATGTCCTTGAATGGAGATTCTACCATAATCCGTTCCGTTTAGATCACTGGTTTTCAAACCTGTCCTCTGGCCTCCCCAACAGTCCAAGTTTTCTGGATAACCTTGGATGAGAGCAGGTAACATAAATATGTTTTCTAATCAGCTGATTATTTCACCTGTGATCTAGTTCAGATATCCACAAAATGTGGCCTGTTAGGGAGGCCTGAGGACAGGTTTGAAAACAAGTGGTTTAGATAAAAATTCACACCAGAATGCAGCTGCCACTGCAGCAATACTTACTGCCAACTGGAAGAGACCTCCTTGTAGGAAAATGTTCCTAAGGTATCCCTCCAATTTCCTATCCATTGGATCCTTAAAGCATGTAATGTCCTCCAAAGGAATAGTGGTGGGCTTAGTTAGTGTAGAAATGGCACCGTCCACTTTAGGTTCAGGTTTCCACATTTCTAAATGATTATCAGGAACAGGAAATAACTTTTTAAAATTAGAGATATGATATTGGCAACCAATGAAGGAACAGGGGAAATTTCAGGAGTTTTTAATTTAGTGTTAAATGTAATATCCAATTTCTGTACCTGTTTCTCTTCTACAGTTTTTGCCTTGGTTACACCTAAGGTTCTCAAGACCAATCAGCCAATAGAATGCAAGCTCAATGCTATTGGCTGATTGGATCAACCTGTCAGCCCACCAGGAAGTGTAAGGAGGTACAACAAGAGCTCACTGGGGGAGACATAGGAACTTCCCTGCGACACCCATGAACTAGCAATTCCAAAACTCTACTAGGCGATTTACATGGCATCTTAAGTACTCCCCTGACCCTCTCTTGAAGGAAACAATCCATTGAAGGTTTAGTAAAATTTAGAAATCCTGCAGAGCATCTCTAATCTCTGCCCACCTCCAGATTGAAGCAAAGAACTACTGGGAGGGTAGGGGTAGTAAGAGGGATTTTTAAATGCTCTATTTGGGGTGTCCTTACGGTTTAATCGTACATGAGATCTTTACTTTTCAAAGAAGCGAGAATAATTATGTCTGTTTTTTTATTTCCCAAAAAGGAAAACAAATGAGTTGTGGTAATTATGATTCAGATAGAGCATACGATTTTTAACAACTTTACAATTAGTTTTATTAACTTTGCTTCATTCTCTTGGTATCCTTTTATTTAAGGAACAGCAATGCAATTCTGGGATTGGGCTGAACACATTAGTAAGCTAATGACAAGAGGCATAGATGTGCAGCCACCAATCAGCAGCCAGCTCCTGAGCCTATCTATGTTTTTGACAAAGGATTCCAAAGGACTAAGCAAATTAGAGAATATAATTTTTAACAACTTTCTTTCTGAATCATGAAAGAAAAATTTGGGGTTTTATGTCCCTTTAAGGTGGGCTATATAACCCCTTCACTGCTGAACCACTTCTGTACTGTTTATGGTTTTGCTCTCTTTAAATTTATAGATTAACCCCTTAGTGACCAGACCATTTTTCAATTTTCTTACCGTTAAGGACCAGGGCTGTTTTTACATTCCTGCTGTGTTTGTGTTTAGCTGTAATTTTCCTCTTACTCATTTACTGTACCCACACATATTATATACCATTTTCTCGCAATTAAATTAACTTTCTAAAGATACCATTATTTTCATCATATCATATAATTTACTATAAAAAAAATTATAAAATATGAAAAAAAAATAAAAAATTATGCTTACCAGATAATTTAATTTCCTTCTGTATAAGGAGAGTCCACAGCTTCATTCCTTACTGTTAAGAAATACTGAACCTGGCCACCAGGAGGAGGCAAAGACAAAGAAATACCTCTCCCCCAGTCATTCTGCTTAGGGAACAAGGAACAGTAGTAGAAATATCAGGGTATAAAAGGTGCCAGAAGAAAAATATAGTTTAGGGGGCCGTGGACTCTCCTTATACAGACGGAAATTAAATTATCTGGTAAGCATAATTTATGTTTTCCTTCTTAATATAAGCAGAGTCAACAGCTTCATTCCTTACTGTTGGGAAACTTGACCGGTTGTCCAGGGAAATCTGTTGACAGATCCAACTGATTGCCGTTCCACTGCCTCAGCAAAGAGAATTATGTCCATGCTGGACACCATGAGACCAATCACCTCCATACACTGAGCCACAGATGGCCTTAAGGAGATCCGGAGGGCAAGACATGCCGAAACTAGCTTGCAACGTCTCTGGTCGGTTAGAAATATCCTCATGGATATTAAGTCTATTATAGTACCCAGGAATTCTACCCATGTGATCAAAGGGAGAGAAGAGATACAGAATGGTCCTCTGCCAGACGAAAAGATAGTGCTTGAATCAGAATGTCGTCCAAGTAGGGAGCTACTGCTATACCTTGCGTTCTTGCGACGGCCAGGAAAGCCCCTAGAACCTTTAAGATTCTTGGAGCAGTAGCTAGACCAAACGGAAGAGCAATAAACTGGTGTTGATCCAGGAACGCAAACCTTAGGAACTGGAAGTGGTCCATGTGGATTGGAACATGAAGGTAGGCATCCTTCAGATCTATAGTGGTCATGAACTGTCCTTCCTGAACTAGAGGAAGGATGGACTTTATTGTCTTTAACTTGAACGAGGGGACATTTTAAGAAACTTGTTTAAGCACCTTAGGTCCAGAATCGGGCGGAAAGTTCCCTCCTTCTTTGGGAACACGAACAGGTTTGAATAGTATCCCAAACCTCTTTCTGCGATAGGAGCCGGGACAATGACCCCTAAGGAGGACAGATCCCACACACACCCGAGAAAGGCTTCCCTCTTTTCTGGTTTTGAAGACCGGCTGGAGAGGAGAAATTTGCCCTTGGGTGGATGAGATTTGAAACCTATCTTGTATCCCTGAGCTATGACCTCCAGGACTCACGGATCATGCACGTCCCTGAACCAAGCGTCTGAAAACAGCGACAGTCTGCCCCTTACACGATCCAGTGCAGGATCGGGGGTCGCCCCTTCATGCCAACTTGTTCTCGGTGGGCTTCTTGTTCTGCTTGGATTTATTCCAGGATTGAGCCAGCTTCCAAGTGCTCTTGGTTTGCTCGGGGTTAGAGGACTGCTGACGTTAGGACTTTTCAGAAAGAAAGGAAAGAAAATGAGGTCTTTGTCCCTTAGATTTGTTCTTTTTATCCTGCGATAGGAAGGCACCGTGGAGATAATGGAGTCCAGGCCTGGACCAAATAAAATATTTCCCTTAAAGGGGAGGGAAAGTAGTCTAGACTTAGAAGTCATGTCTGCAGACCAGGACTTCAGCCAGAGCACCCGGCGGGTCTGTACTGAGAAACCAGAGATTTTAGCATTCAGGTAAATAATCTGCATGTTTGCATCACGGACAAAAGAATTAGCAATTCTCAAAGCTTTAATTCTTTCTTGAATAACATCGAGGGGACCCTCCACCTCGATCAAATCCGCTAAGGAGTCGCACCAGTAGGCCGCAGCTCGAGCAACCGAGGCAACAGCTGCTGACGGTTGAAATAAGTATCCCGTATGCTGAAACATTTTCCTGAGAAAAGTTTCGATCTTCTTATCCATCGGCTCTCTGAATGACAAGCTATCCTCAAGAGGGATAGTAGTGCGCTTAGCTAACATGGAGATAGCGCCATCCACCTTAGGGACGGGAACCCCACAACTCCAGCTGAGATTTCGGAACTGGGAATACATTTTTAAAGGCAGACAAAGGGGAAAAGGAAGATCCAATTCTATCCCACTTGTTTTTTTAATAATGTTCACCATTTTTACAGGTACAGAAAAAGTTAGCGGCGCTACCCTGTCCTCATACACTCTGTCTAATTTAGGAATCAAAGGTTCATCAGGCAACTTGGCCTCTGGAACCTCTAAAGTCGACAGAACCTCCTTTAGAAGAAAATGTAAGTGTTCAATTTTAAATCTAAAGGCTGGCTCCTCCGCAGCCTAGAGGTAGCAAACTCCGATCCAGAAATTACACCCTCTGAAGACCCATCCTGGGATACTTGAAAGGCAGACAAATCTAATAAATCACTGGATGTCCCCTGGACCGAAGAGCTATGTTTAACCTTTCACTTGTGCTTGGTAGGGTGAGTTAAGCACTAAGAGCCTCAGACACCGCCATTTTTAAAGTCAGATGGTAAAAGGCTCCCTCCAGACGGAGGGTCAGGCGTGCTACGGGAAGCTGCATGTGACAATGGAGATGACTGATGGGTATGCACCTCACGGGATGGGGAGTCCTCAGAGGTGGACGGCTCAGTAGTACTAAAGGGGTTAACCTTCTTAGATATAATCACGTTGTTTATGCATATGGAACATTGTTGAAAGGGCGGCACACCAAGGCCTCCTCACAATATAGACAGGTATTACTATTAGAAATAGAGGGAGTACCCTCAAGCACATCACAATACTCCATAGCTTGCGCTAACAACAGTAGAACACAGAATAAAGATCTTTTTATTTCTCACTAAACGGCACCTTTTATACTCCCAATGACTGGGGCACTCACCACCTCCTAGACCCAGGCAAACAGAGAAACAAGCGTCTTCTTCAACAGGTAGCTCGGTCAGGAAAGTGAAAATGAAAGTGTGACCACACCAGGTCACGTGGTGCGCAAGGCAGGACCGCCCCTGCTATGAGGGAAAGAATGACAAACTACAAGCTGCGCAGCGTTCAAAGTGAAAGTAAAAACCTGTATGTTCCGTTACCGCATAACAACAGTCTATGAGCCCCAAAAAATCTCACACATAAAGCATAAAATCAAAGTATCACATTTGATTAATCCCCACTGTTCAATTACCTCCCTCAGCAGATATTAAACCCATGACTCTATTAAGATAAAAGGAGCCACACTTGGACCCTGTCTTCAGCGTTTTCAACGTAAGTAAAAATTGAAACGATCTTACCAGAATCCATGCTGTGGAACAGAAACACAGCCTCTCAAGTGTGACAGTCTTGTAGCATCGCTCCTGACATGGACTTGAGTGAAGAAAAAGCAGAGAGTAAACTCGTTAACACTAGTTGCTTAAGGAGTTGTTTGCAAGCAGTCTGGATGGGTTCACAGGAAGACTCTCCATGCATCTCCAGACTCTAACGTTTGTCAATTCTCTCACTGAGAGGCTGACAAGACTACTTACAACTCCAGTACCATATCAAAGGGCATATACCTCTCCTGAGGAACACTCTGAAAATCTTCTGACACTTCTCTGCCGTCCTCCTGTGACGAAAGGCTAAGAATGACTGGGGGAAGTAGGAGAGGTATTTAAAGGGACACTCAATCAAAATTAAACTTTCATTATTCAGATAAAGCAAGCAATTTTAAACAACTTTCCAATTTACTTCCATTAACAAAATGTGCACAGTCTTTTTATATTTATACTTTTTGAGTCACTAGCTCCTACTGAGCATGTGCAAGAATAAGCGAGTATGCATTTGTGAATGGCTGCTGTCACATGGTACGTGTATGCATTTGTGATTGGCTGATGGCTGTCACATGGTACAGTGGGAGTTGAAAAAGACATAACTTTTAAAATTGTCAGGAAAAAAATCTACTCATTTGAAGTTCAGACTAAGTGCTATTGCATTGTCTTGTTATCTTGCATTTGTTGATTATGCAAATCTACTGTGTTGACTGGTCCTTTAAGTCTGTGGCTGGGGTGTCTTTGCCTCCTCCCGGTGGCCAGGTTCAGTATTTCCCAACAGTAAGGAATGACGCCGTGGACTCTCCTTATATTAAGACGTAAAGCAACACTTTTTCTAACTTTGACTCTCAAAATCTCTTATGCATCTACAACCACCAAAAAACACCCATGCTAAATTTCTAAATTTTGTCCTGAGTTTAGAAATACCCAATGTTTACATGTTCTTTGCAAGTTATAGGGCAATAAGTACAAGTAGCACTTTGCTATTTCCAAACCAAATTTAAAATTAGCGAAAGTTATATTGGAACACTGATATCTGTCAGAAATCCCTGAATAACCCTTTACATGTAAATATTTTTTTTTATCAGACAACCAAAAATATTGATCTAGGCCCATTTTGGCATATTTCATACCACCATTTCACCGGCAAATGCGATCAAATTAAAAAAAATTGTTCACTTTTTCACAAACTTTAGGTTTCTCACTGAAATTATTTACTAACAGCTTGTGCAATCATGGCACAAATGGTTGTAAATGCTTCTCTGGGATCCCCTTTGTTCATAAATAGCAGACATATATGACTTTCTGGTAATTAGAAGCCCGCTAAATGCAGCTGCGCACCACACTTGTGTTATGCCCAGCAGTGAAGGGGTTAATTAGGTAGCTTGTAGGGTTAATTTTAGCTTTAGTATATAGATTACCCTCCCACCTGACACATCCCACCCCTTGATCCCTCCCTAATCCCTCTCAAACAGCTCTATTACCTCCCCCACCCCACAATTATCACCCCCATCTTATATACTGGCAGAAAGTCTGCCAGTACTAAAATAAGCTTTTTTTTATATAAATATAGATCTTTTTTATACATATATTCTGCAGTGTAGAATCCTCCCTTAGCCCCCAACCTCCCTGATCCCACCAAACAGCTCTCAAACCCTCCCCCCTCTAATTTTTTGCTGCCATCTTAGGTACTGGCAGCTGTCTGCCAGTATAGACATAAAAGGTAATACACAGCGCCAAAGTTAAAACCACACAGGCTCCTCCTATAAGCAAGATCTCTCAACCAGATCTTAGGTAAAATAACAAAAAAAAATTAAGTGTGAGGAGCGCTAGAAAATCTAATAAAAAGCTAAAGTGTAGATATAAAAGATTTATTCTTCTCACAGAAGACGCCAATATATAATTGGCTAAAGCTACTAGAAATTACTAAAAATGATTAATAAAATATAACCTGTTAACAACTGTATCTGACATATGGAAATGATTATATAAAATGCACAAAGGGTACGTTTCCGTATCTAAAATGAATCATACAACAATAAACAGTTGAAATTGCAGTATATAAACAATAAAGTTCTATAACCAATTAAGTGTGCAAAAAAGTGTGTGTTTCAACGAGTGTTCAATAATAAATATATATCCTTCTTGTGATGAAAAAGTCTGATTTCCAAACAAAAGTATCCAAATAAAAGTTTCCAAAAAAAGTGTCCAAAATTATGGTGTACACCAAAAACCATTTTCAGAAAATTCAAACTGAGTGTTTAGAAATATGTGAAAAATGTGAAAAGATATATTGAAAATATATGCTAAAGGTAAGAAATATAAATTATATATATATATATATATATATATATATATATATATACACACCGGTATATATTTATCCAAATTTTTCTGTTGGGATAATGTGGAATCTTCAAAACAGTGTGTTAGAAATCCTTAATGAAGTGTGAGTCGATCTTCCTATAAAAAATAAAAGTAAATGGTGCAATATTGCTAAAGATCCTGTGCAAATATAGGTATTATGCTTACCGATCAAAGAAGAACCTGAGCTGTTAAAAAGTTTGAAGCGTCTACATGTTTCGGCCTTTAACAAGGCCTTTTTCCAAGACTAATAACGGCTTTAAGTGATGCGGTCTTATAAAGGACAGGCTGTCCAATCAGTGGGCTGAAGTTTTTGCGCCAAAAAACAAATATTCTCTAAGTTGTAACGTCATGTCCGGTTATGACAGTTTCCGGTTGTGGTGATTTCCGCTTATACTTCCGGTATGAGTTTACTTTAGGCTTCAGATTTGTGATAATGAATAAGCTATATCCTAGATCAAAACATTGTGTCCATTCTTATTTAAAGGGACACTAAACCCAAAAATTTTCTTTCATGATTCAAGTAGAGAATACAATTTTAAACAATATTCCAATTTACTTCTATTTTCTAATTTGCTTCATTCTTTAGATATGCTTTGTTGAAGAAATAACAATGCATATGGATGAGCCAATCACACAAGGCATCTATGTGCAGCAACCAATCAGCTGCTACTGAGCCTATCTAGATATGCTTTTCAGCAATGTATATCAAGAGAATGAAGCAAATTAGATAATAGAAGTAAATTAGAAAGTTGTTTAAAATGGCATGCTCTTTTTAAAATCACGAAAGACAAAATATGGGTTTCATGTTCCTTTAACTCGCATTAGGCAGTTTGGAGTCTATGCCTGTTTAAGGTATACCAAATCAACAATATCCGAAATCGAAATTACTAGTTTCGCTAAAAATTATTCCCCAAGGAGTTATAAAAAGTATATATATATATGTGTATGTATGTATGTATGTATGTATGTATGTATGTATATATATATATATCATCCAAAAGAGACATGCACTCACTCCACTTTCATAATGAATCAATGAATTTGGAAACTTTTTTTTGGAAATCAGACTTTTTCATCACAAGAAGGATATATATTTATTATTGAACACTCGTTGAAACACACTTTTTTTGCACACTTTATTGGTTATAGAACTTTATTGTTTATATATTGCAATTTCTTCAGTTTATTGTTGTATGATTCATTTTATATACAGAAACTTACTTCCATATGTCAGATACAGTTGTTATTAACAACAGGAAGGTCATATTTTATTAATAATTTTTAGTAATTTCTAGTAGCTTTAGCCAATTATATATTGGCATCTTCTGTGAGAAGAATAAATCTTTTATATCTACAACACTTTAGCTCCTCACACTGCATTTCTTTAGCGGTCTGCTAGTACCCAGTTTGCTACAACATTTTTTATTTTTTTTTAACCCCCCCCAAAAAAAAAAAAAAAAATTCTGTAGTTTAGCTGCCCCCCTCAATACCCTCTTCCCCTCCCAGATCCCTTTCTCAACATGTATCCCCCCCTCTCCCACCTACTAAACTTTTGCCTAGTGTAGCGGTCCCCCTTCAGTGATGGGCCGACCACCCGCCTCCCTCCTATACCTCCCATGCCACCAACGATCGGCACCATCGCTGGCCGATGCAGAAGGCCACAGGGTGGCTCTCTCTGCATCGGTTGCTTACCAGAGGGTATTGCACGATGCTGCAATACCCTGAAAGCGGCTGGAAGCGATCACAATCGCTTCCAGCGCTCAAAACCCCTGAGGACGTACAAGGTCCTTGGTGGTTAAGTTTTTTGTATGACGTACTTTGTACGTCCTTGGTCGTTAAGGGGTTAATTTCATTGCTTGTTCTGTGCTTTACCTATTTCGGTCATGTTATTTTTTTTTCAGCAGGCAATGCATTTTCACCAAAAATTACACAAAGCTGTTGCACACAACGCAAAATGTGTTTTTTAGTGTCATATTTATAACATGCCTGTCAATCTTTTCTAAACGTTGTAGTCACTCACTTTATGGTTTACATTTCCAAAATCCAAACACTGGTCTAATTGTTTTTCTCTTCTAATAGTTATGTTCATCTGTTTTTACAGTGGATCTCCAGATCTCGATGGAGCACTTGTTAGTTTTCTTAAAGCTTCATTTAGGGAACGAGAAGCTGATGCATCATTGTGAGTGGGTGTCTGTCATTTTCATAGAGCAGGATGATGACATGCTGGAGGTGGCTATGTCTTTGTTAAAGATGTATATCAAATGCCACAGGTGAGCACTAGTATCCTTCTTTGTTAGCAGGTTGTCAACAGTCTATTTTCTCATAAAATAATTTAGAAACTATAATTTATTTGAACTGAATTGCTAGATTTATATAATCCTGAGATAAATTGTAAGAGTTTTAAACCTCTGTAAGTAAATGTTCAGTTCTTGTCAGAGTTCTTATATAACAACTGTGGTCTCATAGAACTCATACCTGGATTATGTATTGTGGATGTAATATCTAACATGTAATAATTAATTCATTGCCTTCTTATCGATATGTTTACAGTTAGTCCAAGTTTCAAACTGCCTAATTTTCTTTGTTTTAGGCATTGGTTTAATCCTCCCTTTGTCCATGAATCTGAAGATGAAAAGAGATCCTGGAATGGCCAATCTCACCAGAGTGGAAGTGATCCACATTGCATATTCTTGTTGCTGCTTAAAAATGTGGCATTTGATGCTTCTGTCTTGCTGGATTTTCTTATATCCTCAGAGACTTGTTTCCTGGAGTACTTGGTTAGGTATCTAAAGCATCTTAGAGATGACTGGTCTCAGTTTTCCTTCACATGCACCTTATTTGAAAAACTGTCTGTCCAACAGCCATCTATATGTAGTTCCCCCTATACTGGGGGGGAAAAGCTGGGAAATGAATCCTCAGGACTGTCACATACATTCACATATATAGCTATTTCTGCCAACAATCCTACCACTGTGACAGAAGAAAAAAACAAGTGCTCTGGACCTTCTAACATCTCCAGCAGCAAAGGCCAACGTATGGGTACCATTCGGAGTCTTGTAGATTATGACAGCTCTGACGATTCTGAATTAGAATGCACAGATAAGCAATTTCCTGCCTTAACATGCAGTCAGGATGCTAATAGTATAGATACGAAAATGGGGAAGTTGAATTTAAGAGTGTCTCCAGTATGTCAAAGTACACCAGCACATGCCAAGGTCAGAGATAAAATGCCACTTCCAGAGATGCAAGTAAAGACTGTTAAATGTTTAGAAGAATTATATCAAGCGGTTTCTCGGCTTCATGGAAAGAAGCTATTTCCATATAACCCATCAGCATTACTACGGTTGTTAGCTCTTGTTTGTAGTCTGAACAAAACCACAAGCACAAGCAGCAGTTAAAAAAAAAAAACAGCCTAGCTGCATAATGCAGGGCTCGACAAATCCAGAAATCACTGGCTCCTAGAATAGGGGCATTCTAATGCAATCATCACATGATCAGATATAACATTTCATTAGTACATGGATGTTTTGTTCATAAATGTGTTTAAAGTGAAGGTCAATTTTCATCAATGAGTGCCCGGTTTTTAAAAATACTTTTAAAAACAGGGGCACTTTCATTGATGAAAATTAACATTGCACTGGATTTGAAGAAATACTTACCTTTTACTTCTGCAAAGCCGGATCGACGATCCCCCTCCTTCTTCCTGCTGTAGACCACAGCAATGACGAAACTGGCTTCCTCCAATCACAGCCAGGCATCACGAGCTGGACGCTCTGGGGTGCAAGCCATGATTGGAGCAAACCGGTTTTCGTCATTTCTGACGTCAGTACAGAGGCTGAGATCGGCAATCCGGTTTTGCAGGAGTAAAAGGTAAGTATTTCTTCAAATCCAGTGCAATGTTAATTTTCATCAATGAAAGTGCCCGTTTTTAAAAGTATTTTTAAAAACCGGGCACTCATTGATGAAAATTGACCTTCACTTTAACCCCTTTGTGGTGGTCACTCAATCTCAGGAGCTACAATAAATTAATGTTCCTGAGCAGCACACAACTGTGAGCCAAAAATAAGTGGCATATGCATGCAGCCACAAATACCCCAGCATCTGATTAAGTCTGATTAAGTGTTTAACCTCTGCAACAGGTATTCCTAAATTAATAAAATGCTCTAATTATTGCATTATTATCCTATCATAGATACACTACACAAAACATGACAAGTCAGTGTCTGTTGCCTTGGTGCTGAGTGCTAGGAATTCTAATTTGAATTACTCTTGTGCATGTGGTAATATTTAAATTAGACTGACATGTCTCGATGGAAATTAACAATCTTAGCCAGACATAACATACTTTTGTGTAACACTATAGAGAACCATAAACATTTTATAGCCACAAATTGAACAACTAAACTCTCCAGATGCCTGCCTTTCTCAATTGTGAAACTATTGGAATTATAGATTATCACTCTACAATACTTACCATTGGAATGGACGGTGTTAAAATATTTTATTTGATTTCAAAGTGTATATATATCTATATATTTTGTTGTAGGCATGAAGCAATGCCTATTTTGCTATAATATTGAGTTTGAGAATATGTGTCTTTCCTCTTAAGATTAATACTTCTTCAAATAACTGCTGATCAGTGGGAGGTGAAAAAATGTTTTCTGGAATAATGTTCTTTGCTGCAAATTCCTAACTGCTCCCACTAGCACCCACTTCAGAACTACTTTATAGCTTATTAACAATTTTTCACTCTACTTCTTTCTAGATGTTAGGGGCCTAATGCAATAGTGAGTAAATACTGATAATCTGTGTTTGTTTATTCTGTCAGTAAAGTGTGTGTACAACCCCTTTGTGCATCTGTCAGTGTGGAATCAGCCTACACATAGACCATGTTGCATATAATGCAGAAAAAACACGTTAAAACAAGATTTACGTTACTGTTATGCTCTTTCATTTTTCACTTTTCCTTACACATTAGTTCCCATATCTTTCCAGTTCCTTCCACAATTGCATCCTCTTGTCTCAACTTCCCACTGTAGTGACTGTTGTATGACCCTGGTCTGTTACTTAAAGGGCCATAATACCCAAATGTTTAAACACTTGAAAATGATGCAGTATAGCTGTAAAAAGCGGACTAGAAAATATCACCTGAACATCTATATGTAAAAAAAAAAAAAAAGATATTTTATCTCAAAAGTTTCTCAGTAGCCACATCCCATTGTAAAGGACTTCTAAGCAGCATATCAGTATGTCTGTCCCGGGACAGCAGAAGGAGCAAGCTTTCGTAAACACTCATCTTATTTCCCTATTCAATGTAAGGAAGTTTACAATGAAATCTCATGAGAGTTAATTGAAATCTCATGAGATCACAGTAAAAGAGTTCATGACCTGAGCACTGTTGATGCTGATTGGCTGCTGTTCATTTCTTCATTTTATTTTTATTTTTTTATCTGCAGCGGAGTATAACTTTTTACACAGAACTTACTCTGCTGAGCTGAGGAAATTGTGAGGTAAAATATCTTCCTTTTTTACATAGAGATGTTCAGGTGATATTTTCCTGTAAGCTTTTTACAGTTATATGCTAAATCACTTGAAACTGATGCAGTATGAGTATTATGTCCCTTTAACATAAAGTGGGCTCCATGTAACAGTGGTACAAATATATTTTTATAAGTAAAGAAACATAAAAAACTAAACATGGCATGTGTTCAAAGCAAAAAGACTGAATAATATGTAGCAGTGTTATTAAAAGGTCATGTAATAGGTTTTGTCATATTGTAACTTAGGGTTTCCTTTACAAAGCTTATCTGTTGAAACCAAATAGGAACCAATATAAACCACTTGTGTAGTAGGGAGCCTGCCCTTCTAATTCGCATGGGGAAAAGTTACATTACATTAAAAGGGACAAAATAAATAAGGAAAGTATTATATATTTTAATACTACACATAATTAAAACCTTTAATACAACAATCAAGACAGGTTTCATGTCCTTTTAAGGCTGCACTCAGAAGAGATCTAGGCCCCTAGAATGATACTCACTGAAAAAGATGTTCTTATGGAGATGTCCACCAAACTGTTCTTTACTCATTAATTATACTTTTTATACTGGCAGAACACTTGACTTGAAGGAATATAAACTGACCACTGCAATATTGAGTATTCACATGAAAATCAATGCTGAAAATAAAAGCAGATACATCTTAAGAATCTTATGGCTGTAATTGTGTTTTAATTACATTTTTACATGAATAAAAAATGAAAGTGAATTAGTGTGGAAAGTAATGGAGGACCAGGTCAAACATTCATTAAAAATCGTTACATACTTTGCATGTTTTATTTCCAGAAGACAATCAGAGATGACAGTCCTGGCAACTGCTCGTTCCATCTAAAGTTCAGAATAGAATCCTGACTGACGGTTTTCACCACATATGTATCTATGGGTTCCCAAATACTAAACAAAATTAATTCATTCCTCATGTTCAAATAAAATCAAAGTAAACTATCCAGCTGTCGAAACCTCTCTGATGTCTATATATGTCTATATATTTATATACACATATACATACACACACACACTAAATGCTTATGTTCATTTTAAGAATATGTTACTTTAAAAAAAAAAAAAAAAAGTATAACATGACTTATCCTAAACTGTAGCTGGTTGAAAGCAATCAAAGATTTCTAATGTTAACTTGCTTAGGAGGTTTCAGTTTACAATTACTTCGTAAACTATATGAGTGCTATTCTTTGATAGCTAGCAGAAGTTGTTTAATAGAAGAAACAAAAAACTGTATGTAAGCTCTGTTATTAATGAGTGAAGGGAATGATGGATTTCATTGGCTTTAATAACAAAACCATTTATATCCTCTGTTTTTATAAGGCAGGCACAGTGGTGATTATTTCTTCTTTGCCAGGGGGAGCATCCAGGTCTAATTCTGGTAGGGGAGCAGGTTGTGTGAGAGTCTCTTCTCATCTGTAACTGTAAGATCTCATCTGCAGAATATGAGGGCATTGGATGGCTTAGGTTAATCCTACGAACGCCTTTTTAATGTTATTTTCGTACACTAGGTTAACTCTTTCATTCTTTAGAACAATGTAGGTATCTGATGGGCTGGACAGCCTGAGTGATCACTGCAATCTGGCTACGTCCTTCACCCTGGGCACCATTGTCTTCTTTAGAGTTTGTCTTGCAGACCTGGCTGCACCCCTTTAATACCAATTCATTAACCCTTAGCACTGCCAGATGATACTGCAGCACTTAGTTTAGGACTTCTCTGACAGAACAAAGGGTTGCATTGTTTTTTTGCCTCCTTTCAACAAGAAGTTAAAGTCCTTTTATTTGATGATAGAAATTGAAAAGAGCTAGTGTTTGAGACACAATAAGATCCCTAAAGGGGGACCAACTCCAGCTGAGTGTTCATTCCCCTGGCCGTGCAGCTGGATGTTAGGCTTGAGCCAAGTGCGGATATTTAAGGTCTTGTTTAGCTCTCTCCATTAGTGAGTGGGGGCTTTTGCTTGTAGCAAGTTTATGTGCTAACCGTCACGCTGGCCATTCACCAAGCACTGCTTGTCATCCCCATTGGTCAACGGTTGGTTCTCACTTTCATCACTGTCCTCTTCCTCTTTGTCACTGCGGTCATCACCTGACATCTTATGAAGATAAACATAGTTGTTAACCTACAAGAATGTATTTCTTTTTTATTTTATCATACTGCACATAATAGAACATGTTTAATACAAATAAGAAAATCTAAAGCTGAATTAAAATATTCAATTGCATTTTTATACAACTAAGGAAGATGACATTGAGTGTTTGTTTCAATCTGCTCATACATATTCTGATTAAAATCAGAATAATTTGTAACTTTCTCATTTTGCATATTGTTTCTAAAACATAATTTATGCTTACCTGATAAATTTATTTCTCTTGTAGTGTATCCAGTCCACGGATCATCCATTACTTGTGGGATATTCTCCTTCCCAACAGGAAGTTGCAAGAGGATCACCCACAGCAGAGCTGCTATATAGCTCCTCCCCTAACTGTCATATCCAGTCATTCGACCGAAACAAGACGAGAAAGGAGAAACCATAGGGTGCAGTGGTGACTGTAGTTTAATTAAAATTTAGACCTGCCTTAAAAGGACAGGGCGGGCCGTGGACTGGATACACTACAAGAGAAATAAATTTATCAGGTAAGCATAAATTATGTTTTCTCTTGTTAAGTGTATCCAGTCCACGGATCATCCATTACTTGTGGGATACCAATACCAAAGCTAAAGTACACGGATGATGGGAGGGACAAGGCAGGAACTTAAACGGAAGGAACCACTGCCTGTAGAACCTTTCTCCCAAAAACAGCCTCAGAAGAAGCAAAAGTGTCAAATTTGTAAAATTTTGAAAAGGTGTGAAGCGAAGACCAAGTCGCAGCCTTGCAAATCTGTTCAACAGAGGCCTCATTTTTAAAGGCCCAGGTGGAAGCCACAGCTCTAGTAGAATGAGCTGTAATCCTTTCAGGGGGCTGCTGTCCAGCAGTCTCATAGGCTAAGCGTATTATGCTCCGAAGCCAAAAGGAGAGAGAGGTTGCCGAAGCTTTTTGACCTCTCCTCTGTCCAGAGTAAACGACAAACAGGGCAGATGTTTGACGAAAATCTTTAGTAGCCTGTAAGTAAAACTTCAAGGCACGGACTACGTCCAGATTATGCAAAAGACGTTCCTTCTTTGAAGAAGGATTAGGACACAATGATGGAACAACAATCTCTTGATTGATATTCCTGTTAGAAACCACCTTAGGTAAAAACCCAGGTTTGGTACGCAGAACTACCTTGTCTGAATGAAAAATCAGATAAGGAGAATCACAATGTAAGGCAGATAACTCAGAGACTCTTCGAGCAGAGGAAATAGCCATCAAAAAAAGAACTTTCCAAGATAAAAGTTTAATATCAATGGAATGAAGGGGTTCAAACGGAACTCCCTGAAGAACTTTAAGAACCAAGTTTAAGCTCCACGGGGGAGCAACAGTTTTAAACACAGGCTTAATCCTAACCAAAGCCTGACAAAATGCCTGGACGTCTGGAACTTCTGCCAGACGCTTGTGCAAAAGAATAGACAGAGCAGAGATCTGTCCTTTTAAAGAACTAGCTGATAAGCCTTTGTCCAAACCCTCTTGGAGAAAGGACAATATCCTAGGAATCCTAACCTTACTCCATGAGTAACTCTTGGATTCACACCAATAAAGATATTTACGCCATATCTTATGGTAGATTTTCCTGGTGACAGGCTTCCGAGCCTGTATTAAGGTATCAATGACTGACTCGGAGAAGCCACGCCTTGATAGAATCAAGCGTTCAATCTCCATGCAGTCAGTCTCAAAGAAATTAGATTTGGATGATTGAAAGGACCTTGTATTAGAAGGTCCTGTCTCAGAGGCAGAGTCCATGGTGGAAGAGATGACATGTCCACTAGGTCTGCATACCAGGTCCTGCGTGGCCACGCAGGCGCTATCAGAATCACCGATGCTCTCTCCTGTTTGATTTTGGCAATCAGTCGAGGGAGCAGAGGAAACGGTGGAAAAAGATAGGCCAGGTTGAAGAACCAAGGAGCTGCTAGAGCATCTATCAGCGTTGCTCCCGGGTCCCTGGACCTGGACCCGTAACAAGGAAGCTTGGCGTTCTGGCGAGACGCCATGAGATCCAGTTCTGGTTTGCCCCAACGATGGACCAGTTGAGCAAACACCTCCGGATGGAGTTCCCACTCCCCCGGATGAAAAGTCTGACGACTTAGAAAATCCGCCTCCCAGTTCTCTACGCCTGGGATGTGGATCGCTGACAGGTGGCAAGAGTGAGACTCTGCCCAGCGAATTATCTTTGAGACTTCTAACATCGCTAGGGAACTCCTGGTTCCCCCTTGATGGTTGATGTAAACCACAGTCGTGATGTTATCCGACTGAAATCTGATGAACCTCAGTGTTGCTAACTGAGGCCAAGCTAGAAGAGCATTGAATATTGCCCTTAACTCCAGAATATTTATTGGGAGGAGTTTCTCCTCCTGAGTCCACGATCCCTGAGCCTTCAGGGAGTTCCAGACTGCGCCCCAACCTAGAAGGCTGGCATCTGTTGTTACAATCGTCCAATCTGGCCTGTGAAAGGTCATACCCTTGGACAGATGGACCAGAGAAAGCCACCAGAGAAGAGAATCTCTGGTCTCTTGATCCAGATTTAGTAGAGGGGACAAATCTGAGTAATCCCCATTCCACTGACTTAGCATGCATAATTGCAGCAGTCTGAGATGCAGGCGCGCAAATGGCACTATGTCCATTGCCGCTACCATTAAGCCGATTGCTTCCATGCACTGAGCCACTGACGGGCGTGGAATGGAATGAAGGACACGGCAAGCATTTAGAAGTTTTGATAACCTGGACTCCGTCAGGTAAATTTTCATCTCTACAGAATCTATAAGAGTCCCTAGGAAGGAGACTCTTGTGAGTGGTGATAGAGAACTCTTTTCCACGTTCACTTTCCACCCATGCGACCTCAGGAATGCCAGAACTATCTCTGTATGAGACTTGGCAATTTGAAAGCTTGACGCCTGTATCAGGATGTCGTCTAGACACGGAGCCACCGCTATGCCTCGCGGTCTTAGAACCACCAGAAGTGAGCCCAGAACCTTTGTAAAAATTCTCGGGGCAGTGGCCAACCTGAAGGGAAGAGCTACAAATTGTTAATGCCTGTCTAGAAAGGCAAACCTTAGGAACCAATGATGATCTTTGTGAATCGGTATGTGAAGGTAGGCATCCTTTAAGTCCACTGTGGTCATGTACTGACCCTCTTGGATCATGGGTAGGATGGTCCGAATAGTTTCCATTTTGAATGATGGAACTCTGAGGAATTTGTTTAAGATCTTTAGATCCAAGATTGGTCTGAAGGTTCCCTCTTTCTTGGGAACCACAAACAGATTTGAATAAAATCCCTGTCCTTGTTCCGTCCGCGGAACTGGATGGATCACTCCCATTACTAGGAGGTCTTGCACACAGCTTAGGAATGCCTCTTTCTTTATCTGGTTTGAGGATAACCTTGAAAGATGAAATCTCCCTTGTGGAGGAGAAGCTTTGAAGTCCAGAAGATATCCCTGAGATATGATCTCCAACGCCCAGGGATCCTGAACATCTCTTGCCCACGCCTGGGCGAAGAGAGAAAGTCTGCCCCCCACTAGATCCGTTTCCGTATAGGGGGCCGTTCCTTCATGCTGTCTTGGGGGCAGCAGCAGGCTTCCTGGCCTGCTTGCCCTTGTTCCAGGACTGGTTAGGTTTCCAGGCCTGTCTGGAATGAGCAACAGTTCCCTCTTGTTTTGAAGCGGAGGAAGTTGATGCTGCACCTGCCTTGAAATTTCGAAAGGCACGAAAATTAGACTGTTTGGCCTTTGCTTTGGCCCTGTCCTGAGGAAGGGTATGACCCTTGCCTCCAGTAATGTCAACAATAATTTCCTTCAAGCCAGGCCCGAATAAGGTCTGCCCGTTGAAAGGAATGTTGAGTAATTTAGACTTTGAATTCGCGTCAGCTGACCAGGATTTAAGCCATAGCGCCCTACGCGCCTGGATGGCGAATCCGGAATTCTTAGCCGTTAGTTTAGTCAAATGAACAATGGCATCAGAAACAAATGAGTTAGCTAGCTTAAGCGTTCTAAGCTTGTCAATAATTTCATTCAATGGAGCTGTCTGGATGGCCTCTTCCAGGGCCTCAAACCAGAATGCCGCCGCAGCAGTGACAGGCACAATGCATGCAAGGAGCTGTAAAATAAAACCTTGTTGAATAAACATTTTCTTAAGGTAACCCTCCAATTTTTTATCCATTGGATCTGAAAAAGCACAACTGTCCTCAACCGGGATAGTGGTACGCTTTGCTAAAGTAGAAACTGCTCCCTCCACCTTAGGGACCGTCTGCCATAAGTCCCGTGTAGTGGTGTCTATTGGAAACATTTTTCTAAATATAGGAGGTGGGGAAAAGGGCACATCGGGTCTATCCCACTCCTTGCTAATAATTTCTGTAAGCCTTTTAGGTATAGGAAAAACGTCAGTACACACCGGCACCGCATAGTATCTATCCAGCCTACACAATTTCTCTGGAATTGCAACTGTGTTACAGTCATTCAGAGCAGCTAATACCTCCCCAAGCAATACACGGAGGTTCTCAAGCTTAAATTTAAAATTAGAAATCTCTGAATCAGGTTTCCCCGAGTCAGAGATGTCACCCACAGACTGAAGCTCTCCGTCCTCATGTTCTGCATACTGTGACGCAGTATCAGACATGGCTCTAACAGCATTTGCGCGCTCTGTATCTCTCCTAACCCCAGAGCTATCACGCTTGCCTCTTAATTCAGGCAATCTAGATAATACCTCTGACAGGGTATTATTCATGATTGCAGCCATGTCCTGCAAGGTAATCGCTATGGGCGTCCCTGATGTAACTGGCGCCATATTAGCGTGCGTCCCCTGAGCGGGAGGCGAAGGGTCTGACACGTGGGGAGAGTTAGTCGGCATAACTTCCCCCTCGACAGAACCCTCTGGTGATAATTATTTTATAGATAAAGACTGATCTTTACTGTTTAAGGTGAAATCAATACATTTAGTACACATTCTCCTATGGGGCTCCACCATGGCTTTCAAACATAATGAACAAGTAGGTTCCTCTGTGTCAGACATGTTTAAACAGACTAGCAATGAGACTAGCAAGCTTGGAAAACACTTTAAAACAAGTTTACAAGCAATATAAAAAATGTTACTGCGCCTTTAAGAAACACAAATGTTCCCAAATTTTGAAATAACAGTGAAAAAATGCAGTTACACTAACAAAATTTTTACAGTGTATGTAATAAGTTAGCAGAGCATTACACCCACTTGCAAATGGATGATTAACCCCTTAATACCAAAAACGGAATAACAAATGACAAAAACGTTTTTTAAACAGTCACAACAACTGCCACAGCTCTACTGTGGCTTTTTACCTCCCTCAATACGACTTTTGAAGCCTTTTGAGCCCTTCAGAGAAGTCCTGGATCATGCAGGAAGAAGCTGGATGTCTGTGTCTAATTTTTGCTGTGCAAAAAAACGCCAAAAGAGGCCCCTCCCACTCATATTACAACAGTGGGAAGCCTCAGGGAACTGTTTCTAGGCAAAATTCAAGCCAGCCATGTGGAAAAAACTAGGCCCCAATAAGTTTTATCACCAAACATATGTAAAAAACGATTAAACATGCCAGCAAACGTTTTAAAATACACTTTTATAAGAGTATGTAGCTCTATTAATAAGCCTGATACCAGTCGCTATCACTGCATTTAAGGCTTTACTTACATTACTTCGGTATCAGCAGCATTTTCTAGCAAATTCCATCCTTAGAAAAATATTTTAACTGCACATACCTTATTGCAGGAAAACCTGCACGCTATTCCCCCTCTGAAGTTACCTTACTCCTCAGAATATGTGAGAACAGCAAAGGATCTTAGTTACTTCTGCTAAGATCATAGAAAACGCAGGCAGATTCTTCTTCTAAATACTGCCTGAGAGAAACGGTACACTCCGGTACCATTTAAAAATAACAAACTTTTGATTGAAGAAATAAACTAAGTATAAAACACCACAGTCCTCTTACGACCTCCATCTTAGTTGAGAGTTGCAAGAGAATGACTGGATATGGCAGTGAGGGGAGGAGCTATATAGCAGCTCTGCTGTGGGTGATCCTCTTGCAACTTCCTGTTGGGAAGGAGAATATCCCACAAGTAATGGATGATCCGTGGACTGGATACACTTAACAAGAGAAATATAAATTAAATAATACTTAAAGGGACACTGAACCCAATTTTTTTCTTTCCTGATTTAGATAGAGCATGCAATTTTAAGCAACTTTCAAATTTACTCCTATTATCAATTTTTCTTCGTTCTCTTGCTATCTTTATTTGAAAAAGAAGGCATCTAAGCTAAGGAGCTAGACAATTTTTGGTTCAGGACACTGGACAGCATTTGTTTATTGTTGGGTGAATGTATCCACCAATCAGCAAGAACAACCCAGGTTGTTCACCAAAAATGGGCCGGCATGTAAACTTACATTGTTCTTTTTCAAATAAAGATACTGTAGCGGGTCTCGGTACCCCAGACTGGGTATACCCGCTAAAGTCCGCTTCCTCCCACCAAACGCCAACCCATGATACCTGCTGCTATTAGAATAATGGCCGCTGCAAGTTGTTATAGCTACTCCCAAGAACATTAGCCAAGACTGAATGCTTGAAGGTCAAAATAGGAACTGCTTTATTGCACAGAAAACACAGCTTTTATACATTTCCAACAAAGGGGGGTAGTTACCACAATCAATAGAAACAAATATTATACAATGAGACAAACAGACAATGGTTAGTTAAACAAGATGCTAATCACATCCTGACTTACAAAAGGACAATGCATGACTCACATAATAACAGAAAGACATTTCACGCCTAGACTAGATATACAGACACATAACAGCTGGAGGTCTCAGCATTAGATTGTCTGTGCTGTGTGTAATCTCCTGCTCTGTGTCTCACACCTAGACTAGCATAACATCAGGAGGTTGCAATAAGCTCAAACATTCTGAGTCTAGGGAATGGGGGGAGGTTTGGAGCAGGCAATACTGAATTGGGCTGTCACCTTATACTCCAACAAAACACAGGAATCCCAACTCTGTATCAGTTCCCTCCAGTCCTCAGAGTTTCTGGGAATTCATGGAAACTGGGTAAACCTGAATCCAGGGTAAAAGTACTCCAAATGTACCCTGGGCACCCACCTCCCAAATCATAGAATCCCCTCAAGTTCCTGGGTCTACAGTCGGTGGGGAGGAGGCTGGCCTGCAGTCCTCTCCAAGTGCAAAAGTAAAGGAAGCTTCCGTTACAGATACCAAGAGAATGAAGAAAATGTGATAATAGGAGTAAATTAGAAAGTTGCTTAAAATTGCATGCTCTATCTGAATCACGAAAGAAAAAAATTGGGGTTCAGTGTCCCTTTAACAAAATGTCCATATCTGGGCTCAGTTTCTTATAGGGACAAAAAACCCACATTTTTTTTCTTACATGATTCAGATACAATATGCAATTTTAAGCAACTTTCTAATTTACTCCTATTATACATTTTTCTTTGTTGCTTAAAATTACATGCTGTATCTGAATCAGGAAAGAAAACATTTGGGTTTTGTCCCTTTAAATAACATCACCAATGAAGAATGGTCCCTTTTACAGGGGGACCAAAAAGAAAGCCTAAAATCCCACCTCGCCCTGCCCCAAGTAATGTTTGGTGAGTGCAATTTAGGGAACTGGGTCCGGATATGCAGATTTTAGTATGCTTTAATTTCCATTTATAAAATATATATATATATAAATTAGATGTGTCATACACAAGAATTTGAGTTTAGTAATTTGACAGCAACTACTTTGTCAAAAACAGGAGTGTCTAGTAAAGACATTTGTTCATGCACAATTTGTGCATTGAAAAAAACAAAAACAAACAATTACCAGCGATAACTAAGTGTGTAAAATACACAATTACCTACAGTAAGGCAACCAAACAGTGTGCACAATACAATAACATAATTTATGTAAGAACTGATAAATTAATTTCTTTCATGGTGGCGAGAGTCCACAAGCTTGTTACTGATGGGATATACATTTCTACCTGGAGGCAGCAAAGTTTCCCAAACTCCAAAATCTTATAACTACCCCGCCCACCTCACTCATACCTCAGTTTAACGTATAGCCAAGAGGCGAGGTGTTTAAGGAGTAAAAGCATAAAAAAAGAGGAGCAGGAAAAAAGATGTGCTTCGTGGACTCGCTACCATGAAAGAATTTATATAAGAACTTACCTGATAAATTCATTTGTTTTCTTTTGATATCGGTGGCGAGAGTCCACAAGCTTGTTACTGATGGGATATAATGCCCAACATGTGGAAGTCCACAAGTAACAAAAATAAAGGGAGGGATAAAATAAAAACCGTTATGTTCGCGGAGAAATTAAATCCAAAAGTAATGTCTTTTTTTTTTAATTTCAAAAATAAATAAATCATAGGCACTAGAATCAAACAGACAGCTGTCTGAAGAACCTTTCTACCAAAAGCTGCTTTGGAAAAGGCAAACATCAAAATTATAGAATTTAGTAAAGGTATGCAATGAAGACTAAATTGCTGCTTTGCAAATGTGATCAACTAAAGCTTCATTCTTGAAAGCCCAAGATGTGGCAACTGATCTTGTAGAATGAGCTGTAATTATGTGAGGCGGAGACTGGCCCGTCTCCAAATAAGCTTTGTGAATTAAACGTTTTAACCAAGATGCTAATGAAATGGCAGATGATTTCTGACCTTTTCTAGAAGTCTATCTTGGTATCCTTAGTAGCATCTACATAGTATATCAAAGCTCTTACTACATCCAAAGAGTGTAAAGATCTTTCAAGAGTAGATTTAGGATTAGGACACAAGGAAGGAACAATACATTTCCATATTAATGTTAGAACATTAACTTCACAACTTTAGGTAAAAATTTGAAACAAGTTCGTAAAACTGCTTAACCTTAATGGAAATCAGATAAGGAGACTCACAGGAGAGAGCAGAAAATCCAGAGAATCTTCTAGCAGAAACAACACTTTCCAAGAAAGTAGTTTAATGCCCAAAGAATGAACAGGTTCAAAGGGAGGAGCCGTAAGTATCTTTAATATCAGATTTAGACTCCAAGAAGGAAAACAGAATTTATGTTTACCTGATAAATTACTTTCTCCAACGGTGTGTCCGGTCCACGGCGTCATCCTTACTTGTGGGATATTCTCTTCCCCAACAGGAAATGGCAAAGAGCCCAGCAAAGCTGGTCACATGATCCCTCCTAGGCTCCGCCTACCCCAGTCATTCGACCGACGTTAAGGAGGAATATTTGCATAGGAGAAACCATATGATACCGTGGTGACTGTAGTTAAAGAAAATAAATTATCAGACCTGATTAAAAAACCAGGGCGGGCCGTGGACCGGACACACCGTTGGAGAAAGTAATTTATCAGGTAAACATAAATTCTGTTTTCTCCAACATAGGTGTGTCCGGTCCACGGCGTCATCCTTACTTGTGGGAACCAATACCAAAGCTTTAGGACACGGATGAAGGGAGGGAGCAAATCAGGTCACCTAAATGGAAGGCACCACGGCTTGCAAAACCTTTCTCCCAAAAACAGCCTCAGAAGAAGCAAAAGTATCAAACTTGTAAAATTTGGTAAAAGTGTGCAGTGAAGACCAAGTCGCTGCCCTACATATCTGATCAACAGAAGCCTCGTTCTTGAAGGCCCATGTGGAAGCCACAGCCCTAGTGGAATGAGCTGTGATTCTTTCAGGAGGCTGCCGTCCGGCAGTCTTGTAAGCCAATCTGATGATGCTTTTAATCCAAAAAGAGAGAGAGGTAGAAGTTGCTTTTTGACCTCTCCTTTTACCAGAATAAACAACAAACAAGGAAGATGTTTGTCTAAAATCCTTTGTAGCATCTAAATAGAATTTTAGAGCGCGAACAACATCCAAATTGTGCAACAAACGTTCCTTCTTCGAAACTGGTTTCGGACACAAAGAAGGCACGACTATCTCCTGGTTAATGTTTTTGTTAGAAACAACTTTTGGAAGAAAACCAGGTTTAGTACGCAAAACCACCTTATCTGCATGGAACACCAGATAAGGAGGAGAACACTGCAGAGCAGATAATTCTGAAACTCTTCTGGCAGAAGAAATTGCAACCAAAAACAAAACTTTCCAAGATAATAACTTAATATCAACGGAATGTAAGGGTTCAAACGGAACCCCCTGAAGAACTGAAAGAACTAAGTTGAGACTCCAAGGAGGAGTCAAAGGTTTGTAAACAGGCTTGATTCTAACCAGAGCCTGAACAAAGGCTTGAACATCTGGCACAGCTGCCAGCTTTTTGTGGAGTAACACAGACAAGGCAGAAATCTGTCCCTTCAAGGAACTTGCAGATAATCCTTTCTCCAATCCTTCTTGAAGAAAGGATAGAATCTTAGGAATCTTTACCTTGTCCCAAGGGAATCCTTTAGATTCACACCAACAGATATATTTTTTCCATATTTTGTGGTAACTTTTTCTAGTTACAGGCTTTCTGGCCTGAACAAGAGTATCAATAACAGAATCTGAGAACCCTCGTTTTGATAAGATCAAGCGTTCAATCTCCAAGCAGTCAGCTGGAGTGAGATCAGATTTGGATGTTCGAACGGACCTTGAACAAGAAGGTCTCGTCTCAAAGGTAGCTTCCATGGTGGAGCCGATGACATATTCACCAGATCTGCATACCAAGTCCTGCGTGGCCACGCAGGAGCTATCAAGATCACCGACGCCCTCTCCTGATGGATCCTGGCTACCAGCCTGGGGATGAGAGGAAACGGCGGGAATACATAAGCTAGTTTGAAGGTCCAAGGTGCTACTAGTGCATCTACTAGAGTCGCCTTGGGATCCCTGGATCTGGACCCGTAGCAAGGAACCTTGAAGTTCTGACGAGAGGCCATCAGATCCATGTCTGGAATGCCCCACAGTTGAGTAATTTGGGCAAAGATTTCCGGATGGAGTTCCCACTCCCCCGGATGTAATGTCTGACGACTCAGAAAATCCGCTTCCCAATTTTCCACTCCTGGGATGTGGATTGCAGACAGGTGGCAGGAGTGAGTCTCCGCCCATTGAATGATTTTGGTCACTTCTTCCATCGCCAGGGAACTCCTTGTTCCCCCCTGATGGTTGATGTACGCAACAGTCGTCATGTTGTCTGATTGAAACCGTATGAACTTGGCCTTTGCTAGCTGAGGCCACGCCTTGAGAGCATTGAATATCGCTCTCAGTTCCAGAATATTTATCGGTAGAAGAGATTCTTCCCGAGACCAAAGACCCTGAGCTTTCAGGGATCCCCAGACCGCGCCCCAGCCCATCAGACTGGCGTCGGTCGTGACAATGACCCACTCTGGTCTGCGGAAGGTCATCCCTTGTGACAGGTTGTCCAGGGACAGCCACCAACGGAGTGAGTCTCTGGTCCTCTGATTTACTTGTATCTTCGGAGACAAGTCTGTATAGTCCCCATTCCACTGACTGAGCATGCACAGTTGTAATGGTCTTAGATGAATGCGCGCAAAAGGAACTATGTCCATTGCCGCTACCATCAAACCTATTACTTCCATGCACTGCGCTATGGAAGGAAGAGGAACGGAATGAAGTGTTTGACAAGAGTTTAGAAGTTTTGTTTTTCTGGCCTCTGTCAGAAAAATCCTCATTTCTAAGGAGTCTATTATTGTTCCCAAGAAGGGAACCCTTGTCGACGGAGATAGAGAACTCTTTTCCACGTTCACTTTCCATCCGTGAGATCTGAGAAAGGCCAGGACTATGTCCGTGTGAGCCTTTGCTTGAGGAAGGGACGACGCTTGAATCAGAATGTCGTCCAAGTAAGGTACTACCGCAATGCCCCTTGGTCTTAGCACCGCTAGAAGGGACCCTAGTACCTTTGTGAAAATCCTTGGAGCAGTGGCTAATCCGAAAGGAAGCGCCACGAACTGGTAATGCTTGTCCAGAAATGCGAACCTTAGGAACCGATGATGTTCCTTGTGGATAGGAATATGTAGATACGCATCCTTTAAATCCACCGTGGTCATGAATTGACCTTCCTGGATGGAAGGAAGAATTGTTCGAATGGTTTCCATTTTGAACGATGGAACCTTGAGAAACTTGTTTAAGATCTTGAGATCTAAGATTGGTCTGAACGTTCCCTCTTTTTTGGGAACTATGAACAGATTGGAGTAGAACCCCATCCCTTGTTCTCCTAATGGAACAGGATGAATCACTCCCATTTTTAGCAGGTCTTGCCTGCCGATATTATTTTACAAAAATACCCAGATTAAATGATTCCTCAAGGCTAAATATGTGTAATATATGAATCGATTTAGCCCAGAAAATGTCTACAGTCTCAATAAGCCCTTGTGAAGCCCTTATTTACTGTCTGAATAAAAATGGCTTACCGGATCCCATAGGGAAAATGACAGCTTCCAGCATTACATCGTCTTGTTAGAATGTGTCATACCTCTAGCAGCAAAAGACTGCTCACTGTTCCCCCAACTGAAGTTAATTCCTCTCAACAGTCCTGTGTGGAACAGCCATGGATTTTAGCAACGGTTGCTAAAATCATTTTCCTCTTACAAACAGAAATCTTCATCTCTTTTCTGTTTCAGAGTAAATAGGACATACCAGCACTATTTTAAAATAACAAACTCTTGATTGAATAATAAAAACTACAGTTAAACACTAAAAAACTCTAAGCCATCTCCGTGGAGATGTTGCCTGTACAACGGCAAAGAGAATGACTGGGGTAGGCGGAGCCTAGGAGGGATCATGTGACCAGCTTTGCTGGGCTCTTTGCCATTTCCTGTTGGGGAAGAGAATATCCCACAAGTAAGGATGACGCCGTGGACCGGACACACCTATGTTGGAGAAAAATAGATTCAATAACAGGGTTATTATGAATTAAAGCCTGAACAAAACAGTGAATATCAGGAAGATTAGCAATCTTTCCTTGAAATATTACAGAAAGAACAGAGATTTGTCCTTTCAAAGTATTGGCAGACAAACCTTTATCCAAACCATCTTGAAGAAACTGAAGAATCCTAGGAATTCGAAAAGAATGCCAAGAATAAGCATAAGAGGAGGACCATGAAATATAAGGTTTTCCAACCCATATGGTAAATCTTCCTTGAAACAGGCTTGCGTGCCTAAATCATAGTATTAATCACTGAGTCAGAGGAACCTCTATGACTGAGGACTAAACTTTCAATTTCCATGCCATTAAGTTTAGATATTTGAGATCTGGATGGAAGAACAGACCTTGAGATAGGTCTGGCCTTAGAGGAAGAGGCCAAGACGGGCAACTGGACATTTGGACAAGCTCCACATATCAAATCCTGTGAGGCCATGCTGGGGATATCAGAAACACATAAGATTGTTCTTTCAGATCACTCTTGGAAGTAGAACCAGAGAAGTAAAAAATGTAAGCAGGTTGGTAAGACCAGGGTACTGCTAGAGCATCTAAAATTTCTGCCTGAAAATCCCTGGACCTTGAGAGGTACCTGGGAAGTTTCTTATTGAGACGAGTGGCCATCAGATCTATCTCTGGAAGGCCCCACATTTGTACAATTCGATAGAACACATCTGGGTGGAGAGACGATTCCCCCGGATGTAGAGATGGACGACTGAGAAAATCCGCTTCCCAGTTGTCTTCACCTGGGATATGAATCGCAGTGATTAGACAGGAATTGGATTCTGCCCAAGAAAGTATTCAGGATACTTCCTTCATAGCTAGGGGACTGCGAGTCTTCCCTTGATGATTGACATATGCCACTATTCTGATATTGTCCGTTTTAAAACAAAATACAAGGTTCTCTATTTAATAGAGGCCAAGCCTGAAGAGCTCTGAATAGAGCACGGAGTTCCAGGATATTGATTGGTAACCTTGCCTCTCGAGGATTCCAAACTCTTTGTGCTGTCAAGAGATCCCCAGACCTGTAAGACTTGCATCTGTTATGATCACAGACCAGGTAGGACGAACAAAGGAGGCGCCTTGAAGAATAAAGTGGTGGTGAAAAAGAGCAAAGGGGATCACGTCCGATGCTGCAATCATGAGACCTAAAACTTCCATACACATGGCAACTGAAGGGAATGATAGGGACTGAAGGTTTAGACAAGCTGAAACCAATTTCAACCATCTCTTTTCTGTTAGGGATAGAGTCATGGACACTGAATCTATATGGAAACCTAAAAAGGTGACCTTTGTCTGAGGAATCAAGAAACTCTTTGGTAAATTGATCCTCCAACCATGTCTTCGAAGGAACGACAATACAGGTAGCCCTCAGTTTACGCCGGGGTTAGGTTCCAGAAGGAATGGTTATAAATTGAAACCATTGTAAATTGAAACCCAGTTTATAATGTAAGTCAATGGGAAGTGAGGGAGTTAGGTTCCAGGCCCCTCTCAAAATTGTCATAAGTAACACCTAATACATTATTTTTAAAGCTTTCAAATTAAGACTTTAAATGATAAACAGCATTATAAACCTAGAAATATACTGTAGATTGTATCATCATCAAACTAAGTTTAATAAACAAAAACATTTGCTAAACCGCACCTAATGAAATTATCACACAAACACAGACTGTATCATCATCAATCTAAGTTTAATGAACAAAAACAAAATCACACAACAGACTGTATCATCAAACTAAGTTTAATGTAGAAAAACGTTTTTTTACTTGCATTTTTCTGCAGCTAAGGGAAGTGGCTGCTAGATCTTGTTCCTTTAAAAACGGATCCATTGCTCAGGTCTGGTTATACACTGATTAGCCTGCCTGTGTTTAATCACACAACAGACTGCATCATCATCAAACTAAGTTTAATGAACAAAAACGTTTTTTTACTTGCCTTTTTCTGCAAACAGTTCTCTGCATTGAGTCTGCAGCTAAGGGAAGTGGCTGCTAGATCTTGTTCCTTTGAAAGCTGATCCATTAATCATGCCTGGCTTGCTTTTCTTTGCATGTGTTTGCTGCAACACAAGCGGACAGCTCCACCTACTGGCTATTTTAATGTATGCATGTGCTAATGCTTTTAATAGCAGTCAATGCTTTTCAATAGCAAAAAAAAGGGCGTTATTCTGAAACAGCGCAAATTGAACCGTCGTAAACCGAGGGCACCTGTAGTTGTTTTGTGTGAGATTCTGCTAAATAAAAAGGATTGAGCTAGTACCAAGATATTGTCCAAATAAGGAAACACTGCAATATACTGCTCTCTGATTACAGATTGAAGGGCAATGAGAACCTTTGAGAATACTCTCTGAGCTGTTGCTAGGCCAAATGGAAGAGCGATAAATTGGTAATGTTTGTCTTGGAAAGAAAATCTCAGAAATCGATAAATGATCTGGGTGGATTGGGATGTAAAAGTAAGCATCTTGTAAATCTATTGTGGACATAAACATAAAGTGACCTTGTTGAACAAAAGGCAGAATAGTCCTTATAGTCACCATCTTGAAAGTTGGGACTCTTGCAAATCGATTTAAAGTTTTTAGATCCAAAATTGGTCTGAAAGAATTTTCCTTTTTTGGGACAATGAAATTATTTGAATAGAAACCCAACCCCTGTTCCTGTGGAGGAACTGGGACAATTGCCCCAAGAGTTCTAGATCTGAAACACATTTCACAAATGCTTGGGGCTTTACAGAGTGTTTTGGAACATGGGGGAGAAATAAAACACCTGGCCACCAGGAGAAGGCAAAGACACCTCAGCCAAAGGCTTAAATATCCCTGCCACCTCCTCATTACCCCAGTCATTCTGCTGAGGGAACAAGGAAAAGTAGGAGAAACATTAGGGTATAAATGATGCCAGAAGAATAAAATAAATAGGGAACTGCCCATAGACAAGAAAAAACGTGCGGGAAGGAATTTATCTGGTAAGCATAAATTATGTTTTCCTTACTAAGATGGGGAGAGTCCACGGCTTCATTCCTTACTATTGGGAAAACTATACCCTAGCTCCAGAGGACATTGAATGAATAACGTGAGGGAACAAAAAAGGAAGAGGCGGACCCTATTCTGAGGGCACCACAGCATGCAAAACTGTTCTCCCGAAAGCTGCTTCAGCTGAAGCAAAAACATCAAACTTGTAAAATTTTGAAAAAGTATGTGAGGAGGACCAGGTAACCACCTTACAAATCTGATCCATAGAGGCCTCGTTTTTAAAGGCCCAAGAGAAAGCCACTGCTCTAGTGGAAGGAGCAGTTATCCTCTCAGGAGGACAATGTCCTGCTGTCTCATAAGCTAAGCGGATGACACTCAACTAAAAAGATAGGGAAGTTAAAGTAGCCTTCTGCCCCTTAAGCTTCCCCGAATAGACAACAAAGAGGAAGATTGTCTAAACTCCTAAGTAGCCTGAAGATGAAACTTCAAGGCGCGAACCACATCAAAATTGTGAAGTAAGCGTTCCTTTGATGAAGGATTAGGACACAAGGAAGGAACCACAATCTCCTGGTGTGATGATGCGATCTGACAAAAAGAAGAAAACCTAATTTAGTATGTAAAACTGCGTTATCTGCATGAAAACCAGTTAAGGGGGCTCACATTGCAGAGATCTCAGAAACTCTGTGCGCAGAGGCAATAGCCAATAAAAAGAGAACCTTTCAAGATAACAATTTAATGTCAACGGAATGCAGAGGCTTAAACGGGAACCTGTTGCAAAACCCGAAGAACAAGATTTAGGCTCCAAGGAGGAGCTCCAGATCCAAACACAGGTCTGATCCTATTCAGAGCCTTAACACATCTGGAAGCTCAGCCAGTCTCTTGTGCAATAAAACCAACAGGGTTGCAATCTGTCCCCTCAGGGAACTAGTAGAAAGGCCCTTCTCCAGCCCATTCTGGAGAAAAGATAAGATCCTGGAAACCTTAACTCAGGAAACAGGAAAAACCACGCTTTTCACACCAGAATAAGTATATACTCCACATCTTGTGGTAGATACGGCGAGTAACTGGTTTACAAGCTTGAATAAGAGTATCAATGACACTCTCAGAGAAACTTCTCTTGGCTAAGACTAAGCATTCAATCTCCACAAAGTCAGCCTCAGAGAATCTAGATTTTGATGAACAAATGGACCTTGTATCAGCAGGTCTCTGCGACAAGGTAACTTCCCCAATAGATCCGCAAGCCATGTCCTTTGCTGCCACAATGGAGCAATCAGGATTACCCGCTCCTGCTTGATGCGGGCCACCACTCGAGGAAGAAGTGGTATAGGAGGAAAAAGATATATTTATTTATTTATAAAATATTTTACCAGGAAGGATACATTGAGATTTCTCTCGTTTTAAAGTATGTCATGGGTCCACAAAACATTGCATTGATACAATAGGGTACAATAAAATACAAAAACAAAATTAATACATAATATATGCAAAATTTAACATAGAACAGGTAGGAAATATATAATCAATCATGACAGGTGCATTCTGTTTTGAGATATGCAGAGAGGGATCCCTTAAAGGATTTTAGACTTGGGGAAAATTTTAAAGTGTGCGGGAGGTCGTTCCATAATTGTGGTGCTCTGTAGGAAATCAAAATTTATGCTTACCTGATAAATTTCTTTCTTTTGCGATGTACCAAGTCCACAGATTCATCCTTACTTGTGGGATATTATCCTTGCTAACAGGAAGTGGCAAAGAGAGCACCACAGCAGAGCTGTCTATGTAGCTCCCCCTTAACTCCACCCCCCAGTCATTCGACCGAAGGCCAAGGAAGAAAAAGGAGAAACTATAAGGTGCAGAGGTGACTGAAGTTAAAAAATACCATCTGTCTTGAATAGACAGGGCGGGCCGTGGACTCGGTACATCACAAAAGAAAGAAATTTAGCAGGTAAGCATAAATTTTGTTTTCTTTTATATGATGTACCGAGTCCACGGATTCATCCTTACTTGTGAGATACCAATACCAAAGCTTTAGGACACGGATGAAGGGAGGGACAAGACAGGAACCTAAACGGAAGGCACCACTGCTTGTAAAACCTCTCCCCCAAAAATAGCCTCTGAAGAAGCAAAAGTATCAAATTTGTAAAATTTTGAAAAGGTATGGAGCGAAGACCAAGTCGCAGCCTTACAAATCTGTTCAACAGAAGCATAATTTTTAAAAGCCCATGTGGAAGCCACGGCTCTAGTAGAGTGAGCTGTAATTCTTTCAGGAGGCTGCTGTCCAGCAGTCTCGTATGCCAAACGGATGATGCTTTTCAGCCAAAAGGCAAGAGAGGTAGCCGTAGCTTTTTGACCTCTACGTTTTCCAGAATAGACAACAAACAAAGATGTTTGACGGAAATCTTTGGTCACTTGCAAGTAAAACTTTAAAGCATGAACCACGTCCAAATTGTGCAATAGACGCTCATTCTTAGAGGAAGGATTAGGACACAGAGAAGGAACAACAATTTCCTGATTAATATTCTTATTAGTAACAACCTTAGGAAGGAATCCAGGTTTGGTACGCAAAACCACCTTATCAGCATGGAAAACAAGATAAGGCGAGTCGCAATGCAATGCAGATAATTCAGAAACTCTTCGAGCCGAAGAGATAGCAACTAAAAACAGAACTTTCCAAGATAGAAGCTTAATATTTATGGAATGCATAGGTTCAAACGGAACCCCTTGAAGAACTTTAAGAACTAAATTCAAACTCCATGGCGGAGCAACAGGTTTAAACACAGGCTTGATTCTAACTAAAGCCTGACAGAACGACTGAATGTCTGGAACATCTGCCAGACGTTTGTGCAGTAGAATTGATAAAACAGATATCTGTCCCTTTAAGGAACTAGCTGATAGCCCCTTCTCCAATCCTTCTTGGAGAAAGGACAAAATCCTAGGAATCCTGATCTTACTCCATGAGTAACCTTTGGATTCTCACCAATAAAGATATTTACGCCATATCTTATGATAAATTTTCCTGGTGACAGGCTTTCGAGCCTGAATCAAGGTATCTATGACCAACTCCGAGAAACCCCGCTTGGATAAGATCAATCATTTAATCTCCAAGCAGTCAGCCGCAGAGAAACTACATTTGGATGCTGGAACAAACGTTGAATCAGAAGGTCCTGTCTCAGTGGCAGAGTCCATGGTGGAAGAGATGACATGTCCACCAGGTCTGCATACCAAGTCCTGCGTGGCCACAGAGGTGCTATCAAAATCACCAAAGCACTCTCCTGTTTGATTCTGGCAATCAAACGAGGAAGGAGAGGAAATGGTGGAAACACATAAGCCAGGTTGAACGACCAGGGTACTGCTAGAGCATCTATCAGTACTGCCTGAGGATCCCTTGACCTCGACCCGTAACAAGGAAGTTTGGCGTTCTGACAAGACGCCATCAGATCCAATTCTGGTGTGCCCCATTGCTGAATCAATTGTGCAAACACCTCCGGATGGAGTTCCCACTCCCCCGGATGAAAAGTCTGACGACTTAGAAAATCCGCTTCCCAGTTCTCCGCCCCTGGGATATAAATTGCTGATAGATGGCAAGAGTGAGTCTCTGCCCATCAAATTATTTTGGTAACCTCTATCATCGCTAGAGAACTCTTTGTTCCCCCTGATGATTGATATATGCTACAGTCGTGATATTGTCCGACTGGAATCTTATGAATTTGGCCGACGCCAGCTGAGGCCACGCCTGAAGCGCATTGAATATCGCTCTTAGTTCTAGAATATTTATCGGGAGGAGAGCCTCCTCCTGAGTCCACAAACCCTGTGCTTTCAGGGAATTCCAGACTGCACCCCAGCCCAGTAGGCTGGCGTCCGTCGTCACTATGACCCACGCTGGCCTGCAGAAACAAATTCCCTTGGACAGATGATCCTGTGACAACCACCAAAGAAGAAAGTCTCTGGTCTCTTGGTCCCGATTTATCTGAGGAGATAAATCTGCATAATCCCCATTCCACTGTTTGAGCATGCATAGTTGCAGTGGTCTGAGATGCAAGCGAGCAAACGGAACTATGTACATTGCCGCTACCATTAAGCCAATTACCTCCATACACTGAGCCACTGACGGCCGAGGAATGGAATGAAGAGCTCGGCAGATGGATAAAATTTTTGATTTACTGACCTCCATCAGAAAAATTTTCATGTCCACCGAATCTATCAGAGTTCCCAGGAACGGAACTCTTGTGAGAGGGATAAGTGAACTCTTTTTTGCGTTCACCTTCCACCCGTGAAATCTTAGAAAAGCACACAATGTCAGTGTGAGACTTGGCTAGTTGGTAAGTCGACGCCTGGATTAAGATATCGTCCAGATAAGGCACCACAGCTATGCCCTGCGGCCTTAGAACCGCCAGAAGGGACCCTAGCACCTTTGTGAAAATTCTGGGGGCCGTGGCCAACCCAAAGGGAAGAGCCACAAACTGGTAATGCTTGTCCAGAAAGGCGAACCTGAGGAACTGGTGATGATCTTTGTGGATAGGAATGTGTAGATATGCATCCTTTAAGTCTACGGTGGTCATATATTGACCCTCCTGGATCTTTGGCAAAATAGTCCGAATGGTCTCCATCTTGAAGGATGGGACTCTGAGGAATTTGTTTAGGATCTTGAGATCCAAAATTGGTCTGAAGGTTCCTTCTTTTTTGGGAACCACAAACAGATTGGAGTAGAACCCTTGCCCCTGTTCTGTTTTCGGAACTGGGCAGATCACTCCCATGGAATATAGGTCTTCTACACAGCGTAAGAACGCCTCTCTTTTTGTCTGGTTTACAGACAGACAATTGAGAAAGATGGAAACTCCCCATTGGGGGAGAATTCTTGAAATCTAGAAAATACCCCTGGGTTAAGATTTCTAAAGTCCAGGAGTCCTGAACATTTCTTGCCCAAGCCTGAGCGAAGAGAGAATGTCTGCCCCCTACTAAATCCGGTCCCGTCTCGGGGGCTACCCCTTCATGCTGTCTTGGTGGCAGCAGCGGGCTTCTTGGCCTGTTTACCCTTGTTCCAAGTCTGGTTAGGTCTCCAGACTGACTTGGATTGAGCAAAATTCCCCTCTTGCTTTGCGGCAGGGGAAGAGGTAGAGGGACCACCTTTGAAGTTTCGAAAGGAACGAAAATTATTTTGTTTGGTCCTCATCTTATTTGTCTTATCCTGAGGAAGGGCATGGCCTTTCCCTCCAGTGATGTCTGAAATGATCTCTTTCAGTTCAGGCCCGAAGAGGGTCATACCCTTGAAAGGGATGGCTAAAAGCTTAGCCTTTGATGACACATCAGCAGACCAGGACTTAAGCCATAACGCTCTACGCGCTAAAATGGCAAAACCTGAATTCTTCGCCGCTAATTTAGCCAGTTGAAAAGCGGCATCTGTAATGAAAGAATTAGCTAGCTTGAGAGCCCTAAGTCTATCCAGAATATCATCTAATGGGGTCTCAACCTGAAGAGCCTCTTCCAGAGCCTCGAACCAAAAGGACGCTGCAGTAGTTACAGGAACAATGCACGCTATAGGTTGGAGAAGAAAACCTTGATCAACAAATATTTTCTTCAGGAGACTCTCTAATTTTTTATCCATAGGATCTTTGAAAGCACAACTGTCCTCAATAGTTGTACGCTTAGTCAGGGTAGAAATAGCTCCCTCCACCTTAGGGACTGTCTGCCACGAGTCCCGCACGGCGTCTGATATGGGAAACATTTTCTTAAAAGTAGGAGGGGGAGTGAACGGAAAACCTGGTCTATCCCACTCCTTAGTAACAATTTCCGAAATCCTCTTAGGGGCCGGAAAAACATCAGTGTAGGCAGGAACCTCTAGGAATCTGTCCATCTTACACAATTTCTCTGGAACTACAATAGGGTCACAATCATTCAGAGTAGCTAAAACCACCCTGAGCAATAAGCGGAGGTGTTCTAGTTTAAATTTAAAAGCCGTCATATCTGAGTCTGTCTGAGGGAACATATTTCCTGAATCAGAAATCTCTCCCTCAGCCAGCAAATCCCTCACTTCAGAACATTGTGAGGGTACATCGGATAAGGCTAATAAAGCGTCAGAGGGCTCAGCGTTTGTTCTCACACCAGACCTACTGCGCTTCCCCTGCAACTCAGGCAGCTTAGATAAAAACTCTGTGAGGGTAGTATTCATAACTGCGGCCATATCTTGCAGGGTGAAAGAATTAGACGCAATAGAAGTACTTGCCGTTGCTTGTGCGGGCGTTAATGGTTGTGACACTTGGGGAGAATTAGATGGCATAACCGGATTCCCTTCTGACTGAGAATCATCCTGCAACATACTTTTAGTAGCTAAAATATGTTCTTTACAATTTATTGACCTTTCAGTGCATGACGGACACAATGGCTTCTAAACATATTGAACATTGACTTTCCTCAATGTCAGACATGTTGCACAGGCTAGTAATGACTACAAACAAGCATGAAAACACTTTATTTAGTGAAAAACATAACAATCTTAAAAAACGGTACTGCGTCTTTAAGAGAAAAAAACAGAATTTATGTTTACCTGATAAATTACTTTCTCCAACGGTGTGTCCGGTCCACGGCGTCATCCTTACTTGTGGGATATTCTCTTCCCCAACAGGAAATGGCAAAGAGCCCAGCAAAGCTGGTCACATGATCCCTCCTAGGCTCCGCCTACCCCAGTCATTCGACCGACGATAAGGAGGAATATTTGCATAGGAGAAACCATATGTTACCGTGGTGACTGTAGTTAAAGAAAATAAATTATCAGACCTGATTAAAAAAACCAGGGCGGGCCGTGGACCGGACACACCGTTGGAGAAAGTAATTTATCAGGTAAACATAAATTCTGTTTTCTCCAACATAGGTGTGTCCGGTCCACGGCGTCATCCTTACTTGTGGGAACCAATACCAAAGCTTTAGGACACGGATGAAGGGAGGGAGCAAATCAGGTCACCTAAATGGAAGGCACCACGGCTTGCAAAACCTTTCTCCCAAAAATAGCCTCAGAAGAAGCAAAAGTATCAAAGTTGTAAAATTTAGAAAAAGTGTGCAGTGAAGACCAAGTCGCTGCCTTACATATCTGATCAACAGAAGCCTCGTTCTTGAAGGCCCATGTGGAAGCCACAGCCCTAGTGGAGTGAGCTGTGATTCTTTCAGGAGGCTGCCGTCCGGCAGTCTCATAAGCCAATCGGATAATGCTTTTAATCCAGAAGGAGAGAGAGGTAGAAGTTGCTTTTTGACCTCTCCGTTTACCAGAATAAACAACAAACAAAGACGAAGTTTGTCTGAAATCCTTAGTAGCTGCTAAGTAAAATTTGAGAGCACGAACTACATCCAAGTTGTGCAACAAACGTTCCTTCTTTGAAACTGGATTAGGACACAAAGAAGGCACAACTATCTCCTGGTTAATGTTTTTGTTAGAAACAACTTTTGGAAGAAAACCAGGTTTAGTACGCAAAACCCTGATAAATTTATTTGTCTTGTAGTGTATCCAGTCCACGGATCATCCATTACTTGTGGGATATTCTCCTTCCCAACAGGAAGTTGCAAGAGGATCACCCACAGCAGAGCTGCTATATAGCTCCTCCCCTAACTGTCATATCCAGTCATTCGACCGAAACAAGATGAGAAAGGAGAAACCATAGGGTGCAGTGGTGACTGTAGTTTAATTAAAATTTAGACCTGCCTTAAAAGGACAGGGCGGGCCGTGGACTGGATACATCCATTACTTGTGGGATACCAATACCAAAGCTAAAGTACACGGATGATGGGAGGGACAAGGCAGGATTAAGCGGAAGGAACCACTGCCTGAACAACCTTTCTCCCAAAAACAGCCTCCGAAGAAGCAAAAGTATCAAATTTTGAAAATTTTGAAAAAGTGTGAAGCGAAGACCAAGTAGCAGACTTGCAAATCTGTTCAACAGAGGCCTCATTTTTGAAGGCCCAGGTGGAAGCCACAGCTCTAGTAGAATGAGCTGTAATCCTTTCAGGGGGCTGCTGTCCAGCAGTCTCATAGGCTAGGCGTATTACGCTCCGAAGCCAAAAGGACAGAGAGGTTGCTGAAGCTTTTTGACCTCTCCTCTGTCCAGACAAACAGGGAAGATGTTTGACGAAAATCCTTAGTAGCTTGTAAGTAAAACTTCAAGGCACGGACTACGTCCAGATTATGTAAAAGACGTTCCTTCTTTGAAGAAGGATTAGGACACAATGATGGAACAACAATCTCTTGATTGATATTCTTGTTAGAAACCACCTTAGGTAAAAACCCAGGTTTGGTACGTAGAACTACCTTATCTGCATGAAAAATCAGATAAGGAGAATCACATTGTAAGGCAGATAGCTCAGAGACTCTCCGAGCCGAGGAAATAGCCATCAAAAACAGAACTTTCCAAGATAAAAGTTTAATATCAATGGAATGAAGGGGTTCAAACGGAACTCCTTGAAGAACTTTAAGAACCAAGTTTAAGCTCCACGGAGGAGCAACAGGTTTAAACACAGGCTTAATTCTAACCAAAGCCTGGCAAAATGCCTGAACGTCTGGAACCTCTGCCAGATGCTTGTGCAAAAGAATAGACAGAGCAGAAATCTGTCCCTTTAAGGAACTAGCTGATAATCCTTTGTCCAAGCCCTCTTGGAGAAAAGACAATATTCTAGGAATCCTAACCTTACTCCATGAGTAATTCTTGGATTCACACCAATAAAGATATTTACTCCATATCTTGTGGTAGATTTTCCTGGTAACAGCCTTTCGTGCCTGTATTAAGGTATCAATGACTGACTCGGAGAAGCCACGCTTTGATAGAATCAAGCGTTCAATCTCCATGCAGTCAGTCTCAGAGAAATTAGATTTGGATGATTGAAAGGACCTTGTAGTAGAAGGTCCTGTCTTAGAGGCAGAGTCCATGGTGGAAAGGTTGAAGAACCAAGGCGCTGCTAGAGCATCTATCAGCGTCGCTTCTGGGTCCCTGGACCTGGATCCGTAACAAGGGAGCTTGGCGTTCTGGCGAGACACCATGAGATCCAACTCTGGTTTGCCCCAACGATGAATCAATTGAGCAAACACCTCCGGATGGAGTTCCCACTCCCCCGGATGGAAAGTCTGACGACTTAGAAAATCCGCCTCCCAAGTTCTCCATGCCTGGGATATGGATTGCTGACAGGTGGCAAGAGTGGGACTCTGCCCAGCGAATTATTTTTGAGACTTCTAACATCGCTAGGGAACTCCTGGTTCCCCCTTGATGGTTGATGTAAGCCACAGTCGTGATGTTGTCTGACTGAAATCTGATGAACCTCCGTGTTGCTAACTGAGGCCAAGCCAGAAGAGCATTGAATATCGCTCAACTCCAGAATATTTATTGGAAGGAGTTTCTCCTCCTGAGTCCACGATCCCTGTGCCTTCAGGGAGTTCCAGACTGCACCCCAACCTAGAAGGCTGGCATCTGTTGTTACAATTGTCCAATCTGGCCTGCGAAAGGTCATACCCTTGGACAGGTGGACCCGAGACAACCACCAGAGAAGAGAATCTCTGGTCTCTTGATCCAGATTTAGCAGAGGGGACAAATCTGTGTAATCCCCATTCCACTGACTCAGCATGCATAATTGCAGCGGTCTGAGATGTAGGCGCGCAAATGGCACTATGTCCATTGCCGCTACCATTAAGCCGATCACTTACATGCACTGAGCCACCGAAGGGCGCGGAATGGAGTGAAGAACACGGCAAACATTTAGAAGTTTTGATAACCTGGACTCCGTCAGGTAAATTTTCATTTCTACAGAATCTATAAGAGTCCCTAAGAAGGAGACTCTTGTGAGTGGGGATAGAGAACTCTTTTCCTCGTTCACTTTCCACCCGTGCGACCTCAGAAATGCCAGAACTATCTCTGTATGAGACTTGGCAACTTGAAAGTTTGACGCCTGTATCAGGATGTCGTCTAGATACGGAGCTACCGCTATGCCTCGCGGTCTTAGAACCGCCAGAAGTGAGCTCAGAACCTTTGTAAAGATTCTCGGGGCTGCAGCCAACCCGAAGGGAAGAGCTACAAATTGGTAATGCCTGTCTAGAAAGGCAAACCTTAGAAACCGATGATGGTCTTTGTGAATCGGTATGTGAAGGTAAGCATCCTTCAAATCCACTGTGGTCATGTACTGACCCTCTTGGATCATGGGTAGGATGGTCCGAATAGTTTCCATTTTGAAAGATGGAACTCTGAGGAATTTGTTTAAGATCTTTAGATCCAAAATTGGTCTGAAGGTTCCCTCTTTTTTGGGAACCACAAACAGATTTGAATAAAAACCCTGTCCTTGTTCCGTCCGCGGAACTGGATGGATCACTCCCATAATTAGGAGGTCTTGCACACAGCGTAGGAATGCCTCTTTCTTTATCTGATTTGCAGATAGCCTTGAAAGATGAAATCTCCCTTGTGGAGGGGAAGCTTTGAAGTCCAGAAGATATCCCTGAGATATGATCTCCAACGCCCAGGGATCCTGAACATCTCTTGCCCATGCCTGGGCGAATAGAGAAAGTCTGCCCCCTACTAGATCCGTCGCCGGATAGGGGGCCGTTCCTTCATGCTTTCTTAGAGGCAGCAGCAGGCTTTCTGGCCTGCTTGCCTTTGTGCCAGGACTGGTTAGGTTTCCAGGCCTGCTTAGATTGAGCAAAAGTTCCCTCTTGCTTTGAAGCAGAGGAAGTTGATGCTGCACCTGCCTTGAAATTTCGAAAGGCACGAAAATTAGACTGTTTGGCCTTTGCTTTGGCCCTGTCCTGAGGAAGGGTATGACCCTTACCTCCAGTAATGTCAGCAATAATTTCCTTCAAACCAGGCCCGAATAAGGTCTGCCCCTTGAAAGGAATGTTGAGTAATTTAGACTTCGAAGTCACGTCAGCTGACCAGGATTTAAGCCATAGCGCCCTACGTGCCTGGATGGCGAATCCGGAATTCTTAGCCGTTAGTTTAGTCAAATGAACAATGGCATCGGAAACAAATGAGTTAGCTAGCTTAAGTGTTCTAAGCTTGTCAATAATTTCAGTCAATGGAGCTGTATGGATGGCCTCTTCCAGGGCCTCAAACCAGAATGCCGCCGCGGCCGTGACAGGCGCTATGCATGCAAGGGGCTGTAAAATAAAACCTTGTTGAATAAACATTTTCTTAAGGTAACCCTCCAATTTTTTATCCATTGGATCTGAAAAAGCACAACTGTCCTCAACCGGGATAGTGGTACGCTTTGCTAAAGTAGAAACTGCTCCCTCCACCTTAGGGACCGTCTGCCATAAGTCCCGTGTAGTGGCATCTATTGGAAACATTTTTCTAAATATAGGAGGTGGGGAAAAAGGCACACCCGGTCTATCCCACTCCTTGCTAATAATTTCTGTAAGCCTTTTAGGTATAGAAAAAACATCAGTACATATCGGCACCGCATAGTATTTATCCAGCCTACACAATTTCTCTGGTACTGCAACTGTGTTACAGTCATTCAGAGCAGCTAATACCTCCCCAAGCAATACACGGAGGTTCTCAAGCTTAAATTTAAAATTAGAAATCTCTGAATCAGGTTTCCCCGAATCAGAGACGTCACCCACAGACTGAAGCTCTCCGTCCTCATGATCTGCATATTGTGACGCAGTATCAGACATGGCCCTTACAGCATCTGCGCGCTCTGTATTTCTCCTAACCCCAGAGCAATCGTGCTTGCCTCTTAATTCAGGCAACCTGGATAATACCTCTGACAGGGTATTATTCATGATTGCAGCCATGTCCTGCAAGGTAATCGCTATGGGCGTCCCTGATGCAATTGGCGCCATATTAGCGTGCATCCCCTGAGCGGGAGGCGAAGGGTCTGACACGTGGGGATAGTCGGGATAACTTCCCCCTCGTCAGAATCTTCTGGTGATAATTCTTTTATAGATAAAGACTGATCTTTACTGTTTAAGGTGAAATCAATACATTTAGTACACATTCTCCTATGGGGCTCCACCATGGCTTTCAAACATAATAACAAGTTGTTTCCTCTGTGTCAGACATGTTTAAACAGACTAGCAATGAGACTAGCAAGCTTGGAAAACACTTTAAACAAGTTTACAAGCAATATAAAAAACGTTACTGCACCTTTAAAAAACACAAATTTTGTCAAAATTTGAAATAACAGTGAAAAAAGGCAGTTACACTAACGAAATTTTTACAGTGTATGCAACAAGTTAGCAGAGCATTGCACCCACTTGCAAATGGATGATTAACCCCTTAATACCAAACACAGAATAATAAATGACAAAAACGTTTTTTTTTTTAAAACAGTCACAACAACTGCCACAGCTCTACTGTGGCTTGTTACCTCCCTAAAAAAACGACTTTGAAGCCTTTTGAGCCCTCCAGAGATATCCTGGATCATGCAGGAAGAAGCTGGATGTCTGTGTCTGTAACCCCTCCCACTTATATTACAACAGTGGAAAGCCTTCAGGAAACTGTTACTAGGCAGAATTCAAGCCAGCCATGTGGAAAAAAACTAGGCCCCAATAAGTTTTATCACCAAATACATATAAAAACGATTAAACATGCCAGCAAACGTTTTATATTATATTTTTATAAGAGTATGCATCTCTATTAATAAGCCTGATACCAGTAGCTTCACTGCATTTAAGGCTTTACTTACATTAGTTCAGTATCAGCAGCATTTTCTAGCAAATTCCATCCCTAGAAAAATATTAACTGCACATACCTTATTGCAGGAAAACCTTCACGCCATTCCCTCTCTGAAGTTACCTCACTCCTCAGAATATGTGAGAACAGCCATGGATCTTAGTTACTTCTGCTAAGATCATAGAAAACGCAGGCAGATTCTTCTTCTAAATACTGCCTGAGATAAACAGTACACTCCGGCACCATTTAAAAATAACAAACTTTTGATTGAAGAATAAACGAAGTATAAAAACAGAATTTATGTTTACCTGATAAATTACTTTCTCCAACGGTGTGTCCGGTCCACGGCGTCATCCTTACTTGTGGGATATTCTCTTCCCCAACAGGAAATGGCAAAGAGCCCAGCAAAGCTGGTCACATGATCCCTCCTAGGCTCCGCCTACCCCAGTCATTCGACCGACGTTAAGGAGGAATATTTGCATAGGAGAAACCATATGGTACCGTGGTGACTGTAGTTAAAGAAAATAAATTATCAGACCTGATTAAAAAAACCAGGGCGGGCCGTGGACCGGACACACCGTTGGAGAAAGTAATTTATCAGGTAAACATAAATTCTGTTTTCTCCAACATAGGTGTGTCCGGTCCACGGCGTCATCCTTACTTGTGGGAACCAATACCAAAGCTTTAGGACACGGATGAAGGGAGGGAGCAAATCAGGTCACCTAAATGGAAGGCACCACGGTTTGCAAAACCTTTCTCCCAAAAATAGCCTCAGAAGAAGCAAAAGTATCAAACTTGTAAAATTTGGTAAAAGTGTGCAGTGAAGACCAAGTCGCTGCCCTACATATCTGATCAACAGAAGCCTCGTTCTTGAAGGCCCATGTGGAAGCCACAGCCCTAGTGGAATGAGCTGTGATTCTTTCGGGAGGCTGCCGTCCGGCAGTCTCGTAAGCCAATCTGATGATGCTTTTAATCCAAAAAGAGAGAGAGGTAGAAGTTGCTTTTTGACCTCTCCTTTTACCGGAATAAACAACAAACAAGGAAGATGTTTGTCTAAAATCCTTTGTAGCTTCTAAATAGAATTTTAGAGCGCGAACAACATCCAAATTGTGCAACAAACGTTCCTTCTTTGAAACTGGTTACGGACACAGAGAAGGTACGATAATCTCCTGGTTAATGTTTTTGTTAGAAACAACTTTTGGAAGAAAACCAGGTTTAGTACGTAAAACCACCTTATCTGCATGGAACACCAGATAAGGAGGAGAACACTGCAGAGCAGATAATTCTGAAACTCTTCTAGCAGAAGAAATTGCAACTAAAAACAAAACTTTCCAAGATAATAACTTAATATCAACGGAATGTAAGGGTTCAAACGGAACCCCCTGAAGAACTGAAAGAACTAAATTGAGACTCCAAGGAGGAGTCAAAGGTTTGTAAACAGGCTTAATTCTAACCAGAGCCTGAACAAAGGCTTGAACATCTGGCACAGCTGCCAGCTTTTTGTGAAGTAACACAGACAAGGCAGAAATCTGTCCCTTCAGGGAACTTGCAGATAATCCTTTTTCCAATCCTTCTTGAAGGAAGGATAGAATCTTAGGAATCTTAACCTTGTCCCAAGGGAATCCTTTAGATTCACACCAACAGATATATTTTTTCCAAATTTTGTGGTAAATCTTTCTAGTTACAGGCTTTCTGGCCTGAACAAGAGTATCGATAACAGAATCTGAGAACCCTCGCTTCGATAAGATCAAGCGTTCAATCTCCAAGCAGTCAGCTGGAGTGAAACCAGGTTCGGATGTTCGAACGGACCCTGAACAAGAAGGTCTCGTCTCAAAGGTAGCTTCCAAGGTGGAGCCGATGACATATTCACCAGATCTGCATACCAAGTCCTGCGTGGCCACGCAGGAGCTATCAAGATCACCGACGCCCTCTCCTGATTGATCCTGGCTACCAGCCTGGGGATGAGAGGAAACGGCGGGAACACATAAGCTAGTTTGAAGGTCCAAGGTGCTACTAGTGCATCCACTAGAGCCGCCTTGGGATCCCTGGATCTGGACCCGTAGCAAGGAACTTTGAAGTTCTGACGAGAGGCCATCAGATCCATGTCTGGAATGCCCCACAGCTGAGTGACTTGGGCAAAGATTTCCGGATGGAGTTCCCACTCCCCCGGATGCAATGTCTGACGACTCAGAAAATCCGCTTCCCAATTTTCCACTCCTGGGATGTGGATAGCGGACAGGTGGCAGGAGTGAGACTCCGCCCATAGAATGATTTTGGTCACTTCTTCCATCACTAGGGAACTCCTTGTTCCCCCCTGATGGTTGATGTACGCAACAGTTGTCATGTTGTCTGATTGAAACCGTATGAACTTGGCCCTCGCTAGCTGAGGCCAAGCCTTGAGAGCATTGAATATCGCTCTCAGTTCCAGAATATTTATCGGTAGAAGAGATTCTTCCCGAGACCAAAGACCCTGAGCTTTCAGGGATCCCCAGACCGCGCCCCAGCCCATCAGACTGGCGTCGGTCGTGACAATGACCCACTCTGGTCTGCGGAATGTCATCCCTTGTGACAGGTTGTCCAGGGACAGCCACCAACGGAGTGAGTCTCTGGTCCTCTGATTTACTTGTATCTTCGGAGACAAGTCTGTATAATCCCCATTCCACTGACTGAGCATGCACAGTTGTAATGGTCTTAGATGAATGCGCGCAAAAGGAACTATGTCCATTGCCGCTACCATCAACCCGATCACTTCCATGCACTGAGCTATGGAAGGAAGAGGAACGGAATGAAGTATCCGACAAGAGTCTAGAAGCTTTGTTTTTCTGGCCTCTGTCAGAAATATCCTCATTTCTAAGGAGTCTATTATTGTTCCCAAGAAGGGAACCCTTGTTGACGGAGATAGAGAACTCTTTTCCACGTTCACTTTCCATCCGTGAGATCTGAGAAAGGCCAGGACTATGTCCGTGTGAGCCTTTGCTTGAGGAAGGGACGACGCTTGAATCAGAATGTCGTCCAAATAAGGTACTACAGCAATGCCCCTTGGTCTTAGCACAGCTAGAAGGGACCCTAGTACCTTTGTGAAAATCCTTGGAGCAGTGGCTAATCCGAAAGGAAGCGCCACGAACTGGTAATGCTTGTCCAGGAATGCGAACCTTAGGAACCGATGATGTTCCTTGTGGATAGGAATATGTAGATACGCATCCTTTAAATCCACCGTGGTCATGAATTGACCTTCCTGGATGGAAGGAAGAATAGTTTGAATGGTTTCCATCTTGAACGATGGAACCTTGAGAAACTTGTTTAAGATCTTGAGATCTAAGATTGGTCTGAACGTTCCCTCTTTTTTGGGAACTATGAACAGATTGGAGTAGAACCCCATCCCTTGTTCTCTTAATGGAACAGGATGAATCACTCCCATTTTTAACAGGTCTTCTACACAATGTAAGAATGCCTGTCTTTTTATGTGGTCTGAAGACAACTGAGACCTGTGGAACCTCCCCCTTGGGGGAAGCCCCTTGAATTCCAGAAGATAACCTTGGGAGACTATTTCTAGCGCCCAAGGATCCAGAACATCTCTTGCCCAAGCCTGAGCGAAGAGAGAGAGTCTGCCCCCCACCAGATCCGGTCCCGGATCGGGGGCCAACATTTCATGCTGTCTTGGTAGCAGTGGCAGGTTTCTTGGCCTGCTTTCCCTTGTTCCAGCCTTGCATTGGTCTCCAAGCTGGCTTGGCTTGAGAAGTATTACCCTCTTGCTTAGAGGACGTAGCACTTTGGGCTGGTCCGTTTCTACGAAAGGGACGAAAATTAGGTTTATTTTTTGCCTTGAAAGGCCGATCCTGAGGAAGGGCGTGGCCCTTACCCCCAGTGATATCAGAGATAATCTCTTTCAAGTCAGGGCCAAACAGCGTTTTCCCCTTGAAAGGAATGTTAAGTAGCTTGTTCTTGGAAGACGCATCAGCCGACCAAGATTTCAACCAAAGCGCTCTGCGCGCCACAATAGCAAACCCAGAATTCTTAGCCGCTAACCTAGCCAATTGCAAAGTGGCGTCTAGGGTAAAAGAATTAGCCAATTTGAGAGCATTGATTCTGTCCATAATCTCCTCATAAGGAGGAGAATCACTATCGACCGCCTTTATCAGCTCATCGAACCAGAAACATGCGGCTGTAGCGACAGGGACAACGCATGAAATTGGTTGTAGAAGGTAACCCTGCTGAACAAACATCTTTTTAAGCAAACCTTCTAATTTTTTATCCATAGGATCTTTGAAAGCACAACTATCCTCTATGGGTATAGTGGTGCGTTTGTTTAAAGTGGAAACCGCTCCCTCGACCTTGGGGACTGTCTGCCATAAGTCCTTTCTTGGGTCGACCTCCGCCACCCGCTTGGGTATAGGAAAAGCTTCTGGGAGCCCCGGCACCTCTAGGAACTTGTCCATTTTACATAGTTTCTCTGGGATGACCAACTTGTCACAATCATCCAGAGTGGATAATACCTCCTTAAGCAGAATGCGGAGATGTTCCAACTTAAATTTAAATGTAATCACATCAGGTTCAGCATGTTGAGAAATGTTCCCTGAATCAGTAATTTCTCCCTCAGACAAAACCTCCCTGGCCCCATCAGACTGGGTTAGGGGCCCTTCAGAAACATTATTATCAGCGTCGTCATGCTCTTCAGTATCTAAAACAGAGCAGTCGCGCTTACGCTGATAAGTGTTCATTTTGGCTAAAATGTTTTTGACAGAATTATCCATTACAGCCGTTAATTGTTGCATAGTAAGGAGTATTGGCGCGCTAGATGTACTAGGGGCCTCCTGAGTGGGCAAGACTCGTGTAGACGAAGGAGGGAATGATGCAGTACCATGCTTACTCCCCTCACTTGAGGAATCATCTTGGGCATCATTGTCATTGTCACATAAATCACATTTATTTAAATGAATAGGAATTCTGGCTTCCCCACATTCAGAACACAGTCTATCTGGTAGTTCAGACATGTTAAACAGGCATAAACTTGATAACAAAGTACAAAAAACGTTTTAAAATAAAACCGTTACTGTCACTTTAAATTTTAAACTGAACACACTTTATTACTGCAATTGCGAAAAAACATGAAGGAATTGTTCAAAATTCACCAAATTTTCACCACAGTGTCTTAAAGCCTTAAAAGTATTGCACACCAAATTTGGAAGCTTTAACCCTTAAAATAACGGAACCGGAGCCGTTTTGAACTTTAACCCCTTTACAGTCCCTGGTATCTGCTTTGCTGAGACCCAACCAAGCCCAAAGGGGAATACGATACCAAATGACGCCTTCAGAAAGTCTTTTCTAAGTATCAGAGCTCCTCTCACATGCGACTGCATGCCATGCCTCTCAAAAACAAGTGCGCAACACCGGCGCGAAAATGAGGCTCTGCCTATGCTTTGGGAAAGCCCCTAAAGAATAAGGTGTCTAAAACAGTGCCTGCCGATATTATTATATCAAAATACCCAAATAAAATGATTCCTCAAGGCTAAATATGTGTTAATAATGAATCTATTTAGCCCAGAAAAAGTCTACAGTCTTAATAAGCCCTTGTGAAGCCCTTATTTACGATCGTAATAAACATGGCTTACCGGATCCCATAGGGAAAATGACAGCTTCCAGCATTACATCGTCTTGTTAGAATGTGTCATACCTCAAGCAGCAAGAGACTGCTCACTGTTCCCCCAACTGAAGTTAATTGCTCTCAACAGTCCTGTGTGGAACAGCTATGGATTTTAGTGACGGTTGCTAAAATCATTTTCCTCATACAAACAGAAATCTTCATCTCTTTTCTGTTTCTGAGTAAATAGTACATACCAGCACTATTTCAAAATAACAAACTCTTGATTGAATAATAAAAACTACAGTTAAACACTAAAAAACTCTAAGCCATCTCCGTGGAGATGTTGCCTGTACAACGGCAAAGAGAATGACTGGGGTAGGCGGAGCCTAGGAGGGATCATGTGACCAGCTTTGCTGGGCTCTTTGCCATTTCCTGTTGGGGAAGAGAATATCCCACAAGTAAGGATGACGCCGTGGACCGGACACACCTATGTTGGAGAAACACCACACTCCTCTTATGACCTCCATCTTTGTTGAGGCTTGCAAGAGAATGACTAGATATGACAGTTAGGGGAGGAGCTATATAGCAGCTCTGCTGTGGGTGATCCTCTTGCAACTTCCTGTTGGGAAGGAGAATATCCCACAAGTAATGGATGATCCGTGGACTGGATACACTTAACAAGAGAAACTAATTTTATCACCTCTTTCACTTTACCCTTCCTAGTAGTTAGAGTAGGCAAAGAGAATGACTGGGGGGTGGAGCTAAGGGAGGAGCTATATAGACAGCTCTGCTGTAGTGCTCTTTGCCACTTCCTGTTAGCAGGAGGACTATATCCCACAAGTAAAGGATGAATCTGTGGACTCATCTTACCTTTATAGAAGAAAACCCAATTGAACAGGGGTCATACAGCTAGATTGTTGGTAATAGTCACATAGTTGCGTATGAACGAATTTTTCTAAGATTTTTGACAATACTGGGAGCAATGATATTGGGCGATAGTAACCATGGTTAACTCACCACTTTTATGGATAGGCACTACTCTTGCAGTCTTACAAAGTTTGGGTATGTATCCAGACACCAAGGATTTGTTGATTAGGGTTGTGACAGGTTTAGCAATTGCTGGTGCACTAAGCTTCAACAGCATTGCTGGGATTTGATCAGGTCCAGACTGGTTTTTCATTTTTAGATTATTAAGGTGTTTCTTAACGACATTGATGGGTACAGGTCTAAAATTTAACTTTTCTATATTGGGTCTTTGTAGATTTAGTGGGGACTAATCCACATTTGTAGTTTAAGGATGCGTGTCATTTTTTAGTTTGTCAATCAGGGTGGTGGAGCATCTGACAAAATAATTGTTAAAGGCATTTGCTACTTCTAAGGGAAGTTTCTGGGTTTGGTTGTCCACATTGACAGTGGAGGGTTGGGAGTGTATTTGGGTAGTGTGTAAGTTATTTATGACTTTCCAAAACTTTCTAGGGTTTGATATGTTATTTTTCAGATTTTCCCAGAAATATTGGGCCTTGGCCAATTTTGTTTGTTTAGTACATATATTTTGCCATTTTCTATATAACACAACAATCGTTCATAGAGCCAGTATGCTTGAACTTTGACCACAATGAATCCCGAAACTGGTACATTTGAATGAGGTCAGCTGTGATCCAATTCATATGCGCTCCTTTTACTCTCACCTTACGCAGCAGGGCATGCAAATTCCAAACTTGTACGAGTTCGGACTGAAGGAATTCAACTGCAGAGTCTAAATCTGGAATAAGGTTTAATCTGTGCCAGGGGAGGTTCTTGATATTATTTAGAAATGAAGATTACATTTTTTGAAGGACCTTATGATTTTAACCTTGGGAGAGGATTTAGTAGCCCTTATTTTGCGCACGCAGTATACTAAGCAGTGGACACTGAAACTGTTAGGGAGAACACCTGCCTCCTGGATTTGGTCAGGGGAAGTGGAGAGAATCCAATTGAGGAGGGTGTGGTTAGGGCTTTTAATGTTTATGCGAGTTGGGGAGGAGATTAATTGAGTTAGCTGCAAAGTCTTAAACGGTGAGCAATAACTATTGTTTTTAGGATTCAGCCAATCAATATTAAAATCTCCAAAGACTAAAATTTAACTTTTTGGGGTTTGAGCTATGGTTTCACTAAGGAGATGGGCTATGTCAGAAAGGGAATGCACAGGGGAGCTAGGTGGATGGTAGATTCCTGCAACAATGATAGATTTACTGCACGGGATCTCAATTGTGCCAGAAAGGAAATCAAAGGTGGCAGGAGAGCTAGATTTTTGTAAGGGGGTGAACATTATGGAATTGTCAACATAAATTACAATGCCACCTCCTCTTTTTGCTCTGTCATTTCTATGGCATGAATACCCATGTATAGCAATGGCAGTATGTCAGAGGTATTTTTGCGGATAGCCACGATTCAGAGATCACAATGATTTTGGGCTTGTAATGTGAACACCATGCTTGCAGTGCATCCATTTTTGGTAGTAAGCTGCGGATATTACAGTGCACAAAGGAGAGGCCTTTTTTAGCTGGAAGGCTAGGAGTGGAATTCGTTGGGGGACCAGGGTTAGACTCTACATCATCATCATCAGAGCAAGTAACATAAGGAATAGGAATTTGGACATCATTTTTGATTGGCCATAAAGAGAATGGGATACTTTATAATTTTGTGAGATGGGGGAAGGGGGGCTGTGTTTTATGGCCTGAACTACCAATAGCCCTTAAAAGGGCTTTGTATAGGGCATTGTCCTATGTTAAACAGCGCTTTTGCAGTTACTAAAAATTCTAAGTCCCCCCTAAGAGTAAAACCCACCAAACCCCCCAAAATAAATAAACCTAACACTAAAACCCTAAAGTATCGATTGCCCTGAAAAGGGCATTTGTATGGGCATTGCCCTTAAAAGGAATCTTTTGCTGCCACCCCTAATAAAAAATAAATAAATAAATAAATAAATAAAATCCTAAATCTAACCCCCAAAAATTAAAAAATTAAACCTAAATTTAAATTATTCTAAAATTACAGAATTTTTTTTAATAAAATTTTAAAAAATTATACCTAATCCCTATGAAAATAAAAAAGACCCCCAAAATAAAAACACCGCCTACTCTTAGAATAAATTGCCAGTAGCCCTTAAAACGGCTTTTTGCAGGGCATTGCCCCAAGATAAACAGCTCTTTTACATTAAAAATACACAAAATCCCCCAGTAAACCCCCCACCCACCAAACCCCCAAAATAAAAAAACCTAACACTAAAAAACCTAATTTAGCTCTTTTATGTCTGATTGCAAGCGGCAACCTTTTCTTTCTTCTTCCAGGAACAATCCGGCGCGGAGCGGAGCTGAAGATCGAGGAAGACCAGTGACCCTGGAACTGAAGACCAGCGACCGCTGAGCCATGGAGCGTTGAGGATCCGCTTCGTACGATCGCCGCCGTACACTGGATAGTGAATTCAAGGTACGTGATTAAAGATGGCGTCCCTTGAATTCCTATTGGCTGATTTGATTCTTCAAATTCAAATCAGCCAATAGGATGATGTTGAAATCAGCCAATAGGATGAGAGCTACTAAAATTCTATTGGCTGAGTTGAATAGCCAATAGAATTTCAGTAGCTCTCATCCTATTGGCTGATAGGAATTCAAGGGACACCATCTTTAATCGCGTACCTTGAATTCACTATCCAGTGTACGACCACGATCATACAAAGAAAATCCTCCGCGCTCCATGGTTCTGCGGTCGCCGGTCTTCAGTTCCAGGGTCGCCGATCTTTACATACGCACCGTATTGTTCCTGGAAAATGAAAGAAGAGGTCACCGCTTGGAACAAGACTTCACCGCATGGGACAGGACCTTCTCCGTCGGACTTCAGGAACGGTGAGCACGAACCTGGGGGTTAGACTTAAGTTTTTTTTTTTTTTTTAGATTAGGGTGGGCATTTTGTAAAAGAGCTAAATGCCCTTTTAAGGGCAATGCCCAACAAATGCCCTTTTCAGGGCAATGGGTAGTTTAGGTTTTTTACTGTTAGGTTTTTTATTTTGGGGGGTTTTACTGTTAGGGGGGACTTTGTGTATTTTTAATGTAAAAGAGCAGTTTATCTTGGGGCAATGCCCTGCAAAAAGCTGTTTTAAGGGCTACTGGCAGTTTATTCTTAGATTAGGGGGTGTTTTTATTTTGGGGGGCTATTTTATTTTCATAGGCATTAGGTTTAATTTTGTAAACTTTGTTTTTTATTTTCTGTAATGTAAGCCTTTTTTATTTTTTGTAACTTTAGTATTTTTTAGTTTAGGTAATTTATGCTAATTTAGGGGGTGTTAGGTTAGGGGGCTTAATAATTTATTTAGTTATTTGCATTGTGGGTGTTGACGTTTTTAGGGGTTAATAGGGTAATTAGGTTTATTGCGATGTGGGTGGTTGACGGTTAAGGGATTAAGGGGTTAATTAATTTATTATTTTGTGATGTGTGGGTTTGCGGTGTATGTGTTAATACTTTGTGTGGGAGGTTCTTTTTTCTTTTTTTTTTTGTTCTACTTCGTGCAGGCAGTGTTTTTTTTTTTTGCATTGCTCTGTTTGCCTTCGCCGCATCCCGGTGGATTCCGAAAATGGCAGGGTGGCCCCACCCTGCCATTTTCGGAATCCACGGGGATGCATCTTACGCTGCATCCTGAAAATGGCATTTTCGGAATTCACGAGGATGCAGCGACATTCCATTGAGGATATGTGCGCACCTGCGGAAGGACATTACAAACGCAATTATAGTATAGATTGTTTAAAATCCAAGATAAATAATTAGTTACCAAGTATATTTCTAATCAATGTTTTTGGCTCATTTAATAACTACAGCCTTCTGTCTCATTCAATAACATTATTTCTATAACTAAATTGGGTTCTGATTGGGGCATTTCATTATTTTTACACGCCATGCAGTAAAGTATTTTTCAAAACATAATTACACCCTTTAATTTCTCCAGATTAAAAATATTCACACCTAATGTAGCACAGTTCTCCTTGTTACAGAGTATCTTAACCTTCCCTCCTCTCTGTACTTCCTTCCTTAATATGTAACTTCCTGTGAGCCTACATGCAGCCTGTGGGGGTTCTAAGGTTTATTGCAAAGCTATGCTCCCAAATCCTCAATTGGCAAAAACACAAAGAGCAAATGAATAATCTTTCAGATACCTGCACATGCAGGGGGGTTACTTCTCTTGGCGCTAAATATCTATAAAAAAAAACATTATATACAATTTATTTTCTGTTAAATCATTTTTAAATCACATTTACAAAACTTCCATCAAAATACTATGCAGCAGTAGGGGATAGTGGGAAAGGATTTATTATTAGTAGTAGTAGTAGTATGTGCTCATGTTACCATATTTTACTCACTAGGACAATAGGCAGACACACTGCTTTTTTTTTTTTTTTTTTTTTTACAACCTAGAGCAACTAGAAATTTTAAGGCTGTTGTAATATTTAGAGTATTATTTTTCACATAACTTACATTTCCTGTAATAACTTTTTTGACCATGCGGAATATAAGGTACGTCCAGTATATGTGGAGAAACTGAAGCACAAACATAAGCATGTTGAAGAAATAGTAGAGGAAGAATCGTGGGCAATAATACAGTGGGTACACCACTGTGGCATAGATAATCCTGCAACACAACAAAAACAAAATTACAGAAGGGATTGTATAATTATTTTAACTTTACAGAACTAGACATTTTCAGTGTGTGTGAGACTTAAAAAGATTGTTAACACTTGTGAGCTTAAATTAAGTGTAGAATTTTTTTTGTAGGGCCAGATTACAAGTGGAGCAGTATAACGCTCCAGCGCTAACTCCGCTAGAAGTAAGCTTTTTGCGTGCATCAGGGAGTGCTGTTATTACAAGTTGAAAGTAAACCGTTTTTTTCTCACTCATTAAGCCGATGAGCGTAAAAAGACAAACTTAGAATATCACAAATGATAAGGTATTCCCCCATAGAAGTCATTGGAACAAAAAAAAGTGTGACCTTACTCGTGCGCAATACGATTGCATATTCTCAAGTGTGCTTACCCAACATGAAAAACATAATTTATGCTTACCTGATAAATTTATTTCTCTTGTGGTGTATCCAGTCCACGGATCATCCATTACTTGTGGGATATTCTCCTTCCCAACAGGAAGTTGCAAGAGGATCACCCACAGCAGAGCTGCTATATAGCTCCTCCCCTAACTGCCATATCCAGTCATTCGACCGAAACTAGCCGAGAAAGGAGAAACCATAGGGTGCAGTGGTGACTGTAGTTTAAAATTTAGACCTGCCTTAAAAGGACAGGGCGGGCCGTGGACTGGATACACCACAAGAGAAATAAATTTATCAGGTAAGCATAAATTATGTTTTCTCTTGTTACGTGTATCCAGTCCACGGATCATCCATTACTTGTGGGATACCAATACCAAAGCTAAAGTACACGGATGAAGGGAGGGACAAGGCAGGTACTTAAACGGAAGGGACCACTGCCTAAAGAACCTTTCTCCCAAAAATAGCCTCTGAAGAAGCAAAAGTATCAAATTTGTAAAATTTTGAAAAGGTATGAAGCGAAGACCAAGTCGCCACTTTGCAAATCTGTTCAACAGAAGCCTCATTTTTAAAGGCCCAGGTGGAAGCCACAGCTCTAGTAGAATGAGCTGTAATCCTTTCAGGGGGCTGCTGTCCAGCAGTCTAATAGGCTAAGCGTATTACACTCCGAAGCCAAAAAGAAAGAGAGGTTGCCGAAGCCTTTTGACCTCTCCTCTGCCCAGAGTAAACAACAAACAGGGAATATGTTTGACGAAAATCTTTAGTCGCTTGTAAGTAAAACTTTAAAGCACGGACTACGTCCAAATTATGTAAAAGGATTAGGACACAATGATGGAACAACAATCTCTTGATTGATATTCTTGTTGGAAACTACCTTAGGTAAAAACCCAGGTTTTGTACGCAGAACTACTTTATCTGTATGGAAAATCAGATCACATTGTAAAGCTGATAAATCAGAGACTCTACGAGCCGAGGAAATAGCCATCAAAAACAGAACTTTCCAAGATAAAAGTTTGATATCAATGGAATGAAGGGGTTCAAACGGAACTCCTTGAAGAACCTTAAGAACCAAGTTTAAGCTCCATGGAGGAGCAACAGGTTTAAACACAGGCTTAAATCTAACCAAAGCCTGACAAAATGCCTGGACGTCTGGAACCTCTGCCAGATGCTTGTGCAAAAGGATAGACAGAGCAGAAATCTGTCCCTTTAAAGAACTAGCTGATAATCCTTTATCCAAACCCTCTTGGAGAAAGGACAATATCCTAGGAATCCTAACCTTACTCCATGAGTAATTCTTGGATTCACACCAATGAAGATATTTGCGCCATATCTTATGGTAGATTTTCCTGGTTACAGGCTTTCGTGCCTGTATTAAGGTATCAATGACTGACTCGGAGAAGCCACACCTTGATAAAATCAAGCGTTCAATCTCCAGGCAGTCAGTCTCAGATAAATTAGATTTGGATGATTGAAAGGACCTTGTAGTAGAAGGTCTTGTCTCAGAGGCAGAGGCCAAGGTGGAAAGGATGACATGTCCACCAGGTCTGCATACCAGGTCCTGCGTGGCCACGCAGGCGCGATCAAGATCACCAATGCTCTCTCCTGTTTGATTTTGGCAATCAGTCGAGGGAGCAGAGGAAACGGTGGAAACACATAAGCCAGGTTGAAGAACCACGGTGCTGCTAGAGCATCTATCAGCGTCGCTTCTGGGTCCCTGGACCTGGATCCGTAACAAGGAAGCTTGGCGTTCTGGCGAGACGCCATGAGATCCAATTCTGGTGTGCCCCAACGATGAACCAATTGAGCAAACACCTCCGGATGGAGTTCCCACTCCCCCGGATGAAAAGTCTGATGACTTAGAAAATCTGCTTCCCAGTTCTCTACACCTGGGATATGGATCGCTGATAGAGGGCAAGAGTGAGTCTCTGCCCAGCGAATTATCTTGGAGACTTCTAACATCGCTAGGGAGCTCCTGGTCCCCCCTTGATGGTTGATGTAAGCCACAGTCGTGATGTTGTCCGACTGAAATCTGATGAACCTCAGGGTTGCTAACTGAGGTGAAGCTAGAAGAGCATTGAATATTGCTCTTAACTCCAGAATATTTATTGGGAGGAGTTTCTCCTCCTGAGTCCACGATCCCTGAGCCTTAAGGGAATTTCAGACTGCACCCCAACCTAGAAGGCTGGCATCTGTTGTTACAATTGTCCAATCTGGCCTGCGAAAGGTCATACCTTTGGACAGATGGACCCGAGATAGCCACCAGAGAAGAGCATCTCTGGTCTCTTGATCCAGATTTAGCAGAGGGGACAAATCTGTGTAATCCCCATTCCACTGACTGAGCATGCATAATTGCAGCGGTCTGAGATGTAGGCGCGCAAATGGCACTATGTCCATCGCCGCTACCATTAAGCCGATCACTTACATGCACTGAGCCACCGAAGGGCGCGGAATGTAGTGAAGAACACGGCAGGAATTTAGAAGCTTTGATAACCTGGACTCCGTCAGGTAAATTTTAATTTCTACTGAATCTATCAGAGTTCCTAGGAAGGAAACCCTTGTGAGGGGTGATAGAGAACTCTTTCCCTCGTTCACTTTCCACCCATGCGACCTCAGAAATGCCAACACTATGTCCGTATGAGATTTGGCAATTTGGAAGTTTGACGCCTGTATCAGGATGTCGTCTAGATAAGGGGCCACTGCTATGCCCCGTGGTCTTAGGACCGCCAGAAGAGACCCCAGAACCTTTGTAAAAATTCTTGGGGATGTAGCTAACCCGAAGGGAAGAGCCACAAACTGGTAATGCCTGTCTAAAAAGGCAAACCTTAGGAATCGATGATGATCTTTGTGAATCGGTATGTGAAGGTAAGCATCCTTCAAATCCACTGTGGTCATGTACTGACCCTCCTGGATCATAGGTAGGATTGTCCGAATAGTTTCCATTTTGAACGATGGAACTCTTAGGAATTTGTTTAAGATCTTTAGATCCAAAATTGGTCTGAAGGTTCCCTCTTTTTTGGGAACCACAAACAGATTTGAATAAAATCCCTGTCCTTGTTCCATCTGTGGAACTGGATGGATCACTCCCATTATTAGGAGGTCTTGCACACAGCGTAAGAATGCCTCTTTCTTTATCTGGTTTACAGATAATCTCGAAAGGTGAAATCTCCCTTGTGGGGGGGAAGCTTTGAATTTCTGAAGATATCCCTGAGATATGATATCCAACGCCCAGGGATCCTGAACATCTCTTGCCCACGCCTGGGTGAAGAGAGAAAGTCTGCCCCCTACTAGATCCGTTGCCGGATAGGGGGCCGTTCCTTCATGCTGTCTTAGAGGCAGCAGCAGGCTTTCTGGCCTGCTTGCCTTTGCTCCAGGCCTGGTTAGATTTTCCAGGCCTGGCTTGGATTGCGCAAAAGTTCCCTCTTGTTTTGTAGCAGAGGAAGTTGATGCTGCACCTGCCTTGAAGTTTCGAAAGGCACGAAAATTAGACTGTTTGGCCCTTGATTTGGCCCTGTCCTGAGGAAGGGTATGACCCTTACCTCCAGTAATGTCAGCAATAATTTTCTTCAAACCAGGCCCGAATAGGGTCTGCCCCTTGAAGGGAATGTTAAGTAATTTAGACTTTGAAGTCACGTCAGCTGACCAAGATTTAAGCCATAGCGTCCTACGCGCCTGGATGGCGAATCCAGAATTCCTAGCCGTTAGTTTAGTCAAATGAACAATGGCATCAGAAACAAAAGAATTAGCTAGCTTAAGTGTTCTAAGCTTGTCAAGTATTTCAGTCAATGGAGTAGCTGTCTGAAAGGCTTCTTCCAGAGACTCAAACCAGAACGCCGCAGCAGCAGTGACAGGAGCAATGCATGCAAGGGGCTGCAGGATAAAACCTTGTTGAATAAACATTTTCTTAAGGTAACCTAATTTTTTATCCATTGGATCTGAAAAAGCACAACTGTCCTCGACAGGGATAGTGGTACGCTTTGCTAAAGTAGAAACTGCTCCCTCCACCTTAGGGACCGTCTGCCATAAGTCCCGTGTGGTGGCTTCTATTGGAAACATTTTTCTAAAATTAGGAGGGGGGGGGAAACGGGACACCGGGTCTGTCCCACTCCTTAGTAATAATTTCTGTAAACCTTTCAGGTATTGGAAAAACGTCAGTACACACTGGCACCGGGTAGTATTTATCCAGTCTACACAATTTCTCTGGCACTGCAATTGTGTCAGTCTTTCAGAGCAGCTAAAACCTCTCCAAGCAACACCCGGAGGTTCTCAAGCTTAACTTTAAAAGTAGACATATCTGAATCAGGTTTCCCCGAGTCAGAGACGTCACCCACAGACTGAAGCTCTTCCTCAGCTTCTGCATATTGTGACGCAGTATCAGACATGGGCCTTAAAACATCTGCGCACTCTGTATCTCGTCTAACCCCAGAGCTATCGTGCTTTCCTCTGAATTCAGGCAGTCTGGCTAATACCGCTGACAGGGTATTATCCATGATTGCCGCCATGTCCTGCAAAGTAATCGCTATGGGCGTCTGATGTACTTGGCGCCATTTTAGCGTGAGTCCCTTGAGCGGGAGCGGGGGTCCGACACGTGGGGAGAGTTAGTCGGCATAACTTCCCCCTCGTCAGAATCCTCTGGTGATAATTCTTTTAAAGATAACAGCTGATCTTTATTGTTTAAAGTGAAATCAATACATTTAGTACACATTCTCCTATGGGGTTCCACCATGGCTTTTAAATATAATGAACAAGGAGTTTCCTCTATGTCAGACATGTTTATACAGACTAGCAAAGAGACTAGCAAGCTTGGAAAACACTTTAAATCAAGTTAACAAGCAATATAAAAAAACGTTACTGTGCCTTTAAGAGAAACAAATTTTGCCAAAATTTGAAATAACAGTGAAAAAAGGCAGTTAAACTAACAACATTTTTACAGTGTATGTAACAAGTTAGCAGAGCATTGCACCCACTTGCAAATGGATGATTAACCCCTTAATACAAAAAACAGATTAACAAAACGAAAAATGTTTTTTAAACAGTCATAACAACTGCCACAGCTCCTACTTTTGAAGCCTTTTGAGCCCTTCAGAGATGTCCTATAGCATGCAGGGGACTGCTGAGGGAAGCTGAATGTCACAGTTTGTAATTTTAACTGTACCAACTGTAACTTTTATACTATAACAGTGGAAAGCCTCAGGAAACTGTTTCTAGGCAAAAATAAAGCCAGCCATGTTGAAAAAACTAGGCCCCAATAAGTTTTATCACCAAAGCATATATAAAAACGATTAAACATGCCAGCAAACGTTTTATATTGCACATTAATCAGAGTATATACCTCTGATAGCAAGCCTGATACTAGTCGCTATTAAATCACTGTATTTAGGCTTTAACTTACATTAATCCGGTATCAGCAGCATTTTCTAGCAAATTCCATCCCTAGAAAAACTTAACTGCACATACCTTATTGCAGGATACCCTGTACGCCATTCTCCCTCTGAAGTTACCTCACTCCTCAGACATATGTGAGAACGGCAGTGGATCTTAGTTACTTCTGCTAAGATCATAGAAAAACGCAGGCAGATTCTTCTTCTAAATGCTGCCTGAGATAAAAACAGTACACTCCGGTACCATTTAAAAACAATAAACTTTTGATTGAAGAAAAAACTAACTATATTTTACCACTTTCCTCTAACTACCTCCAGCTATGTTGAGAGCTTGCAAGAGAATGACTGGGTATGGCAGTTAGGGGAGGAGCTATATAGCAGCTCTGCTGTGGGTGATCCTCTTGCAACTTCCTGTTGGGAAGGAGAATATCCCACAAGTAATGGATGATCCGTGGACTGGATACACCTAACAAGAGAAATATAAATATTTCACATTTCAATGTTATTAAAAAAAAGCAGAATATGTTCTATTTATTCATAAATACACACACACATATATATATATATATATATATATATATATATATATACACACACATACATACACACACATATATATATATATATATATATATATATATACACATACACACACATATATATATATATATATATATATATATATATATATATATATACACACACACACACATATATATATATATATATATATATATATATATATATAATTTTTACAATTAAACATATTTTTTTTCCATATTCAAAAGGATTGTGTCCATCACAATAAACTATTAAGTGAGGTTATACATGCAATAACTTTTAATGAAAACAAAGTAATTTCCTTTTCTCACATCTAAAAAGATTGTGTCTATTATAACAAACTATTGTATTGAGGTTATATATGTATCAAGCCATTATAACAAACTATATTGAGGCTATATGAGTACCTATTTTCTATGAAAACCTAATAATAACATTTTCTTTAACTCTTCACATTCACAATGCAAACAATAGGTTAAAGGTTCAGACTTCCATTCAGATCCTTATTATTTAATGAATTATTTATTTCCCATACATGCACATTTTTTTGCTATTTTTAAAATTAAAATTAAGCATATTTTCTTCTTATTCAAAAGGATTGTGTCCATCACAATAAACTATTAAGTGAGGTTATACATGCAATAACTTTTAATGAAAACAAAGTAATTTCCTTTTCTCACATCTAAAAAGATTGTGTCTATTATAACAAACTATTGTATTGAGGTTATATATGTATCAATCCATTATAACAAACTATATTGAGGCTATATGAGTACCTATTTTCTATGAAAACCTAATAATAACATTTTCTTTAACTCTTCACATTCACAATGCAAACAATAGGTTAAAGGTTCAGACTTCCATTCAGATCCTTATTATTTAATGAATTATTTATTTCCCATACATGCACATTTTTTTGCTATTTTTAAAATTAAAATTAAGCATATTTTCTTCTTATTCAAAAGGATTGTGTCCATCACAATAAACTATTAAGTGAGGTTATACATGCAATAACTTTTAATGAAAACAAAGTAATTTCCTTTTCTCACATCTAAAAAGATTGTGTCTATTATAACAAACTATTGTATTGAGGTTATATATGTATCAAGCCATTATAACAAACTATATTGAGGCTATATGAGTACCTATTTTCTATGAAAACCTAATAATAACATTTTCTTTAACTCTTCACATTCACAATGCAAACAATAGGTTAAAGGTTCAGACTTCCATTCAGATCCTTATTATTTAATGAATTATTTATTTCCCATACATGCACATTTTTTTGCTATTTTTAAAATTAAAATTAAGCATATTTTCTTCTTATTCAAAAGGATTGTGTCCATCACAATAAACTATTAAGTGAGGTTATATATGTAATAACTTTTAATGAAAACAAAGTGATAAGATGGTTTTATTTATTCATTTTCACAATGTAACCAACAGGTTAAAAGTTCAGATTCCCATATATATACACATCCTATTTTAACCTTGTTACTCTGTCTAATTTTTTAAATTGTAACAGCTGGGAGCCTCTTTTTGGTTTCCACAGCTGAATGCACACAAATGTTTTTCTATTGGATTACACATCTGATGACAACTTCTTCCTCTTTTGACACACAAATGTGTATAAATTGTTAACAATTGTTAATGATGGTATTCACTTTTTTATCTGATGAAATGACCCGTTTGAGGTTGAGAAACGCGTCATAAGGAAAAACACAGTATACGCGTTTCGGCTAAGCGCCATACTCACTACTGCTCACTGAGCAGTAGTGAGTATGGCGCTTAGCCGAAACGCGCATACTGTGTTTTTCCTCTCAGTGTACCTTGTCCCTCCATGGACTTTTACTTGTTGACCTAATAAAGGCTAAGTTTTATAGAGCGGCTGCTTCCAGTTTCTTCTTGGTTCTACCTAATCCTAATCAAAGCCTGACAAAAAGATTGCACGTCTGGCGCATCCGCCAAACGCCTATGCAACAAAATAGACAACGCAGAAATCTGACTTTTCAGAGTACTAGCTGACAAACCCTTCTCCAGACCCTCCTGGAGAAAAGACAAAATCCTAGGAATCCTGACTCTACTCCAAGAGTAGCCTCTGGATTCACACCAATTCAGAGATTTACACCATATCTTATAGTAAATCTTTCTTGTCACAGGCTTACGAGCCTGAATCATGGTCTCAATGACCGACTCTGAAATCCCACGCTTAGATAAAATCAAGCGTTCAATCTCCAAGCAGTCAGCTTCAGAGAAACGAGATTTGGATGAAGAAAAGGACCCCGAGTAGAAGGTCCTTCCTCAGAGGGAGTGTCCACGGAGGTAGAGACGACATTTCCACTAGTTCTGCATACCAGATCCTGCGAGGCCACGCCGGCGCTATGAGAATCACCAACACCCTCTCCTGCTTGATCCGAGCAATGACTCTTGGCAGGAGAGTGACAGGAGGAAATATGTATGCTAGACTGAAATTCCAAGGAACAGCCAGAGCATCTTTCAAGAAAGTCTGTGAATCCCTTGACCTCGAGCCGTACCTCAGAAGCGTAGCATTAAGCCGAGAATCCATGAGATCGAGTTCTGTCTGCCCCCAATTGAGGATTAAACTGGAAAATACTTCCGGATGGAGTTCCCACTCCCCCGGATGAAAGGTATATCGTCTCAGAAAATCCGCCTCCCAATTGTCCACTCCTGGGATGTGGATTGCAGAAAGACAAGTTCTGAGACTCCCGCCACTGGATTAACCTGCCCACGTCTGACATGGCCAAGCAACGTCGAGTTCCCCCCTGGTGGTTGATGTACGCCACCAAAGTGAAATTGTCCGACTGGAACCTGATTAAACGGGCTAAGGCTAGCTGAGGCCAGGCCAGCAGAGCATTGAAAATCGCTCTCAGTTCTAGAATGTTTATAGAGAGAACTGATTTCTCCCAAGTCCAAAGACCCTGAGTCTTCAATGACCCCCAAATTGCTCCCCAACCTAGAAGGCTGGCATCCGTGGTCACGATCACCCAGGAAGGTCTGCAAAAGCAAGTTCCCTGGGAGAGGTGATCCTGAGACAACCACCACAGATGAGAGTCCCTTGTCGCCTGATCCAGAACTATTTGCGGAGACAGATCCGCATAGTCCCCGTTCCATTGCCTTAACATGCATAAGTGCAGAGGTCTGAGATGGAACCGAGCAAATGGAATGATGTTCATGTAAGCTACCATCAGACCAATTACCTCCATACATAGAGCCACTGGCGGCCGAAGAGAGGACTGAAGGACAAGACAAGAGTCGAAGATCTTTGTTTTTCTGACCTCTGTCAGAAATATCTTCATTAGTAGGGAGTCTATTATGGTCCCTAAAAACACTACTCTTGTGGCTAGAATCAGAGAACCCTTTCCCATATTTACCTTCCAACAGTGGGAGCGAAGAAAAGACAACACGATCTCCATAGGAGAGTTTGCTTGTGGAAAAGACGGCGCCTGAACCAGAATGTCCTCCAGATAAGACGCAACAGCAATGCTCCGAGACCGGATCACTGCCAAAAGAGCCCCCAGGACCTTTGAGAAAATTCTGGGAGCTGTGGCAAGGCCGAAAGAAAGAGCCACAAACGGGAAATGATTGTCTAAGAAAGCAAACCTTAGAAACTTGTGATGATCCCGGTGAATGGGAACATGAAGGTACGCATCTTTAAGTCTATGATTGTCTTAAACTGACCCTCTTGAATCAAAGGAAGAATGGAACGTATAGTCTCCATCTTGAAGGATGGTACACTGAGGAACTTGTTTAAAAACTTTCACCTAGATTACGAGTTTTGCGTTAGAGGCTGTGCGGTGCTAACGAGCAGTTTATGCTCACCGCTCACTTACAGACAGCGCTGGTATTACGAGTTTTTACAAACCAGACAAGAAGTGAGCGTTGAGTAAAATTTTGCTCATTACCGCACTCCAATACCAGCGCTGCTTACGTTAGTGGTGAGCTGGTGTAACGTGCTCGTGCACGATTTCCCCATAGGAATCAACGGGGAGAGCCGGCTGAAAAAAAGTCTAACACCTGTAAAAAAGCAGCGTAAAATTCATTAACGCAGCCCCATTGATTCCTATGGGGAAATACATTTTATGTCTACACCTAACACCCTAACATGAACCCCGAGTCTAAACACCCCTAATCTTACACTTATTAACCCCTAATCTGCCACCCCCTATATTATAATTATTAACCCTTAATCTGCTGCCCCCAACATCGCCGACAACTACATTATATTTATTAACCCCTACTCTGCCGCCCCCAATGTCGCCGCTACATACCTACTTATTAACCCCTAATCTGCCACCCCCAATGTCGCCGCCACTATAATAAACATATTAACCCCTAAACCGCCACACTCCCGCCTCACAGTTAAATATTATTAACCCCTAATCTGCCGGCCCTAACATCTCCGCCACTTACCTACATTTATTAAACCGTAATCTGCCGCCCCTAATGTCGCCGCCACTATATTAAAGTTATTAACCCCTAAACCTAAGTCTAACCCTAAACCTAACACCCCCTAAATTAAATATAATTAAAAGAAATCAAAATAAATATTCTTATCATTAACTTAATTATTCCTATTTAAAACTAAATACTTACCTATAAAATAAACCCTAAGCTAACTACAATATAACTAATAGTTACATTGTAGCTAGCTTAGGGTTTATTTTTATTTTACAGGCAAGTTTGTATTTATTTTAACTAGGTAGAATAGTTAGTAAATAGTTATTAACTATTTACTAGCTACCTAGCTAAAATAAATACAAAAGTACCTGTAAAATAAAACATAACCTAAGTTACAATTACACCTATCACTACACTATAATTAAATTAATTCCCTAAATTAAATACAATTAAATAAAATTAGCTTAAGTACAAAAAAAAAAAAAACAATAAATTACAGACAATAATAAACAAATTACAAGATTTTTAAACTAATTACACCTAATCTAATCCCCCTAACAAAATAAAAAAGCCCCCCCAAAATAAAAAAAAGCCCTACACTAAATTACAAATAGCCCTTAAAAGGGCTTTTGCGGGGCATTGCCCCAAAGTAATCAGCTCTTTTACCTGTAAAAAAAAATTAAAAATCCCCCCCAACATTAAAACCCGCCACCCACACAACCAACCCTACTCTAAAACCCACCCAATACCTCCTTAAAAAAAACTAACACTAAGCCCTTGAAGATCACCTTACCGGGATTAGTCTTCATCCAACCGGGCCGAAGATCTCAACGAAGCCGGGAGAAGACTTCATCCAAGCCGGCAGAAGTGGTCCTCCAGACGGGCAGAAGTCTTCATCCAGACGGCATCTTCTATCTTCATCCATCCGGCGTGGAGCGAGTCCATCTTCAAGACATCCGACGCGGAGCATCCTCTGAATCCGACGGCTAACACTGAATGAAGGTTCCTTTAAATGACGTCTTCCAAGATGGCGTCCCTTAAATTCCGATTGGCTGATAGAATTCTGTCAGCCAATCGGATATAAAGGTAGAAAAAATCCTATTGGCTCACCTGGTTTGAGAGGATGCCATCCCTCACATGGACCTGTGGAAATACAGAAAGACTGAGTAAACTTACTCAGGCTATCTAAATAGGGCAGCAAAATGTTTTGGGAAAACGCAGTGAGGATTATACCCCACAAGTTCCCAATTGCTTAAAAGCCACCACTGCCCTACTGAAAAGACTGACATGGGCTAAGGCTAGACCCTTTAGAAAGATCAGAGCAAACCTACTCTGCTTTAAACTAAAAAAATCTTGATTGTAGATCAGACACCAAAACTTCACCTCCTCCTTGCACCACAGGCAAAGAGTGACATATATAACAGCTTTGCTGTAGTGCTATTTGCCTCCTCCTGCCGGCCAGGAGTGATATTCCCACTAGTAATTGATGGTTCCGTGGACTCACCATATATTAGGAAAGAAAATGTATCTATACATTGTGTTTAATGTCCCTTTAATTACCACCTTGATATCAAATTAGAGCATCATCATAGTGGCTCCATTTTTGGTCTACAAGTTTATATAATCCTTTACATATTTGGTTTCTATTTATTTATTTTAAATACATATAGTGTAATATTATGCACCAAAATGTTACTTAAAATAACTGGGAGCAGTGTAATATTGTTTGCACATACTATATACCTAAAATTAACAATTAGTTATAAATTAACACATTTTTGTTTCTCTGATTGTTTTGCTATGCTTGATGGACTAGCTGTGAATACATATAAAGATCTCTTCTGGCAAAAGTGGTAAACTACTATGGGCCAGAAGTGGTGAGCTAATAATAGCTCAGGCACAATAACGAATATTGCTTGACAGCGCTACCATTAGCATTCGACTTTGACATTACAAGTCCATGGAAAAGCACGTTAACGAGAGAAGGGTTAGCCCGGCTGACTTAGCTTGATCGCAGCCTATACGTTCAATGGATATAAGTTGAAAGTTATAGTTTGCGCTCGGAAAAAGTTGTGCAAAACACATGTAAAACACATTAAAATAAATTATTACACACAGATGCATTTTTATTAAATGATATCATTATTAATAAAAAAAATGTTTTAAAAGGGTTAAAAGGGATATAGTATATGGCAAAGTATGTGTTTGGGAAGAGCTTCAATGTGTATAATTTGTCTAAATATGTGTATGTATACATGTGTATTTATATGTAAATATGTATGTGAAAACACTCATACATATAAAGACAAATATATATGTATAGACACACACACACTATATATATATAGATAGATATATATAATATATATATACACACACACAATATAGAACTACTATAAATATCTGTGTGTGTGTGTGTATATATATATATATATATATATACACATATATATATATATAAAATATTTTATATATATATATATATATATATATATATATATATATATATATATAAATAAAATTAATATTTTCTTCTATGCGAAGAACATAGGAATTTAAGTACTTCTAAATATATATAAATATTTTAAAATAAAATAAATGTTTTCTTCTATGTAAAGAACATAGGAATTTAACGTACTTTTAACTCACTTCGGGTTTAGCGCAGTTGGTCTAATGTGGTGTATGGTCACCGCACAAGCGATAACTTAAGTTTTTTTTTACAGCGTGCCCCATAAAAGTCTATGGGGAGAAGAAGTTAGCACAAGTTCTGAAGTTAGTGCGCAACAGTCTTTTGCTCGAACGTTAACTTTTTAATTTCAACTTGTAATACTCCCTCTAAAGCAGCCACGATTATAACTTACTTATACTTGTAATCTGGCCCTATATTGGAAAACTGCAGTTAAGATACATCACTTGTTCCACTACTCATCCAGATCAGAAATGTCTTGTTAATTTGCAATAATATTTGCAAGTTGTTATATTATCTGTACTATAAATACACCACTTGCCGATTAATAATTTTGGAGAAAGCATGCATGGCCTACCAGAATGGGAAAATGATAAGCCGGCTGATGATAAAGACTACTGCAAATAAGACAAACAAGAAATTGCAGGCTCGCTTCCAGTCAGCATAACTACACATTTTGGCAGCCTAAGGAAACAGAAAAGAGATCAGTGAAGTAGTCCTAAAATAAGAACACTATGCTATTGTAAAGTTAATGGAATTACTAGCCTGTAACCCATTAAAAGCCACTCTCACATTTTTGCAACAAGTGTTTGTTTTGAAAGCAAATAGTTTTATTATTTTACCACAATATCATCAATGTATATATTACATGAAAAACAAAATTTATGTAAGAACTTACCTGATAAATTCATTTCTTTCATATTGGCAAGAGTCCATGAGCTAGTTACGTATGGGATATACAATCCTACCAGGAGGGGCAAAGTTTCCCAAATCTGAAAATGCCTATAAATACACCCCTCACCACACCCACAATTCAGTTTAACGAATAGCCAAGTAGTGGGGTGATAAAGAAAGGAGTAAAAAGCATCAAAGTAATTTGGAAAGAATTGTGCTTTATACAAAAAATCATAACCACCATAAAAAGGGTGGGTCTCATGGACTCTTGCCAACATGAAATAAATGACTTTATCAGGTAAGTTCTTACATAAATTATGTTTTCCTTCATGTAATTGGCAAGAGTTCATGAGCCAGTGACATATGGGATAGAAATACCCAAGATGTCGAACTCCACAGAAGAGTTACTAGAGAGGGAGGGATAAAAATAATAACAGCCATATTCCGCTGAAAAAAATTAATCCATAACCCAAAATAAAAGTTTATTCTCATAATGAAAAGAAAAAAATTAAACATAAGCAGAGGAATCAAACTGAAACAGCTGTCTGAAAAACTTTTCTATGAAAAACTGCTTCCGAAGAAACAAATACATCAAAACGGTAGAATTTGGTAAATGTATGCAAAGAAGACCAAGTTGCTGCTTTGCAAATCTGATCAACTGAAGCTTCATTCTTAAAAGTCCACGAAGTGGAAACTGATCTAGTAGAATGAGCTGTAATTCTCTGAGGCGGGGCTTGACCCGACTCCAAATAAGCCTGATGAATCAAAAGCTTTAACCAAGATGCCAAGGAAATGGCAGAAGCCTTCTGACCTTTCCTAGAACCAGAAAAGATAACAAACAGACTAGAAATCTTCCTGAAATCTTTAGTAGCTTCAACATAATATTTCAAAGCTCTTACCACATCTAAAGAATGTAAGGATCTCTCCAAAGAATTCTTAGGATTAGGACACAAAGAAGGGACAACAATTTATCTATTAATGTTGCTAGAATTCACAACCTTAGGTAGAAATTTAAATGAAGTCCGCAAAACTGCCTTATCCTGATGGAAAATCAGAAAAGGAGATTCACAAGAAAGAGCAGATAATTTAGAAACTCTTCTAGCAGAAGAGATGGCCAAAAGGAAAGTAGTTTAATGTCCAAAGAATGCATAGGCTCAAACGTAGGAGCCAGTAAAGCCTTCAAAACCAAATTAAGACTCTAAGGAGGAGAGATTGATTTAATGACACGCTTGATACGGACCAAAGCCTGTACAAAACAGTGAATATCAGGAAGCTTAGCAATCTTTCTGTGAAATAAAACCGAAAGAGCAGAGATTTGTCCCTTCAAGGAACTTGCAGACAAACCCTTATCCAAACCATCCTGAAGAAACTATAAAATTCTAGGAATTCTAAAAGAATGCCAGGAGAATTTATGAGAACACCATGAAATATAAGTCTTCCAAACTCAATAATAAATCTTCCCAGAAACAGATTTACGAGCCTGTAACATAGTATTAATCACTGAGTCAGAGAAACCTCTATAACTAAGCACTAGGCGTTCAATTTCCATACCTTGAAATTTAATGATTTGAGATTCTGATAGAAAAACGGACCTTGAGACAGAAGTTCTGGCCTTAATGGAAGTGGCCAAGGTTGGCAACTGGACATCCGAACAAGATCTGCATACCAAAACCTGTGAGGCCATGCTGGAGCTACCAGCAACACAAACGATTATTCCATGATGATTTTGGAGATCACTCTTGGAAGAAGAACTAGAGGCGGGAAAATATAAGCAGGTTGGTAACACCAAGGAACTATTAACGCATCCACCACTTCCGCCTGAAGATCCATGGACCTGGACAGGTACCTGGGTAGTTTCTTGTTTAGATGGGTAGCCATTAGATCTATTTCTGGAAGACTCCACATCTGAACAATCTGAGAAAACACATCTGGATGGAGCGACCACTCCCCCGGATGTAAAGTCTGACGGCTGAGATAATCCGCTTCCCAATTGTCTATACCTGGGATATGAACCTGCAGAAATTAGATAGGAGCTAGATTCCGCCCGAGCAAGTATCCAAGAAACTTCTTTCATAGCTTGGGGACTGAGTCCCACCCTGATGATTGACATATGCCACAGTTGTGATATTGTCTGTCTGAAAACAAATGAACGGTTCTCTCTTCAACAGAGGCAAAACCTGAAGAGCCCTGAAAATAGAACGGAGTTCTAAAATATTGATTGGTAACCTCGCCTCTTGAGATTTCCAAACCCCTTGTGCTGTCAGAGATCCCCAGACAGCTCCCCAACCTGAAAGACTTGCATCTGTTGTGATCACAGTCCAGGTTGGACGAACAAAAGAGGCCCCTTGAACTATACGATGGAGATCTAACCACCAAGTCAGAGAGAGTTGAACATTGGGATTTAAGGATATTAATTGTGATATCTTTGTATAATCCCTGCACCATTGGTTCAGCATACAAAGCTGGAGAGGTCTCATATGAAAAGGAGCAAAGGGGATCGCGTCCGATGCTGCAGTCACGAGACCTAAAACTTCCATGCACATAGCTACTGAAGGGAATGATTGAGACTGAAGGTTCTGACAAGCTGAAACCAATTTTAATCATTTCTTGTCTGTTAGAGAAAGAGTCATGGACACTAAATCTCTCTGGAAACCTAAAAAGGTGACCCTTGTCTGAGGAATCAAAGAACTTTTTGGTAAATTGATCCTCCAACCATGACTTTGAAGAAAACAACACTAGTTAATTGGTGTGAGATTCTGCAGGATGTAAAGACTGAGCTAGTACCAAGATATCGTCCAAATAAGGAAACACCGCAATACCCCGTTCTCTGATTACAGAGAGTAGGGCACCGAGAACCTTTGAAAAGATTATTGGAGTTGTCGCTAGGCCAAATAGAAGAGCGACAAATTGGTAATGCTTGTCTAGAAAAGAGAATCTCAGAAACTGATAGTGGTCTGGATGAATCGGAATATGAAGATATGCATCCTGTAAGTCTATTGTGGACATATAATGCCCTTGCTGAACAAAAGTCAGAATAGTCCTTATAGTCACCATTTTGAAAGTTGGCACTCTTACATAACGAAACAAAATTTTCAGATTCAGAACTGGCCTGAATGAATTTTCTTTCTTTGGGACAAAATCTCACAGGAGGTCTTACACTAAATCCTATTCGGTACCCTTGAGAAACAATACTCTGAATCCATTGATTTTGGACAGAATCTGCCCAAATGTTTTGGAAGAATCTTAATCTGCCCCCTACCAGCTGAGCTGGAATGAGGGCCGCACCTTCATGCAGACTTGGGGGCTGGCTTTGGTTTCTTAAACGGTTTGCATTTACTCCAACTTGAAAGTTTCCAATTGGAACCAGATTCTTTGGGGGAAGGATTAGGTTTCTGTTCCTTATTTTGTCGAAAGGAACAAAAACGGTTAGAAGCTTTAGATTTACCCTTAGGTCTTTTATCCTAAGGCAAAAAACTCCCTTCCCCCCAGTGACAGTTGAAATAATCAAATCCAACGGAGAACCAAATAACTTATTACCTTGGAAAGAAAGAGATAGTAATCTAGATTTAGATCCATGTCGGCATTCCAATATTTGAGACACAAAGCTCTTATAGCTAAAATAGCTAAAGACATAGATTTAACATTAATTTTGATGATATCAAAAATGGCATCACAGATAAAATGGATTAGCATGTTGAAGCAAACGAACAATGCTAGACAAATCAGGATCCATTTCCTGTTGCGCTAAACTTTCCAACCAAAAAGTTGATGGAGCTGCAACATCAGCCATAGAAATGGCAGGCCTGAGAAGATAGCCAGAATATAAATAAGCTATCCTTAGATAAGATTCAAGTTTCCTATCTAAAGGGTCTTTAAAAGAAGTACTATCTTCCATAGGAATAGCAGTACATTTAGCAAGAGTAGAAATAGCCCCATCAACTTTGGGGATCTTTTCCCAAAACTCCAATCTAACTGCTGGCAAAGGATACAATTTTTTAAACCTTGAAGAAGGAATAAAAGTACCAGGCCTATTCCATTCCTTAGAAATCATATCAGAAATAGCATCAGGAACTGGAAAAACCTCTGGAGTAACCACAGGAGGTTTATAAACAGAATTTAAACGTTTACTAGTTTTAATATCAAGAGGACTAGTTTTCTCAATATCCAATGTAATTAACACCTCTTTTAACAAGGAACGAATATACTCCATTTTAAATAAATAAGTAGATTTGTCAGTGTCAATATCTGAGGAAGGATCTTCTGAATCAGATAGATCCTCATCAGAGGAGGATAATTCAGTATGTTGTCGGTCATTTAAAATTTCATGAACTTTATGAGAAGTTTTAAAAGACCTTTTACGTTTATTAGAAGGCGGGATGGCAGACAAAGCCTTCTGAATCGCATCAGCAATAAAATCTTTTATATTCACAGGTATATCATGTACATTAGATGTTGAAGGAACAACAGGCATTGTACTATTACTGATGGACACATTCTCTGCATGTAAAAGCTTATCATGACAACTATTACATACCACAGCTGGAGATATAATCTCCACAAATTTACAACAGATGCACTTAGCTTTGGTAGAACTGTTCCAACAGTTTCAACAGCAGGGTTCCAACAGTGATTTCTGAGCCTGGATCAGATTGAGACATCTTGCAAATGTAAGAGAAAAAAACAACATATAAAGCAAAATGATCAATTTCCTTATATGGCAGTTTCAGGAATGGGAAAAAAATGCAAACAGCATAGCCCTCTGACATAGAAAAGGGCAAGAGGCATATAGGAATGGGGTTTAAAATAATGTAATTATTTGGCGCAAAGTATGACGCACAACGCAAACTGAAATGTTTTTGGCGCTAACAACATCCGGAAATGACACACTCGCGTCATTGTAGACGCAACCTTGTGCAAGGAACTCGGCGTCAATTAAGACGCCAGAAATGACGAATTTACGTCATCTGACGTACCTTTGCGCCAAAAAATTCTCACGCCAAGAATGAAGCAATTAACTTTGGCATTTTGCGCCCTTGCGAGCCTAATTTTGCTAGCGAAATTTAATGAAGAAGCAGTCAATTGAAAATTGACTATACCCCAGGTAAAAAAAATATATTTTCCTAAAAATGTTTTTTCCCAAATATGAAACTGATAGTCTGCAAAAGGAAAACATAATTTATGCTTACCTGATAAATTTATTTCTCTTGTGGTGTATCCAGTCCACGGATCATCCATTACTTGTGGGATATTCTCCTTCCCAACAGGAAGTTGCAAGAGGATCACCCACAGCAGAGCTGCTATATAGCTCCTCCCCTAACTGCCATATCCAGTCATTCGACCGAAGACAAGCAGAGAAAGGAGAAACCATAGGGTGCAGTGGTGACTGAAGTTTAAAATTAAAAAATACCTGCCTTAAAATGACAGGGCGGGCCGTGGACTGGATACACCACAAGAGAAATAAATTTATCAGGTAAGCATAAATTATGTTTTCTCTTGTAAGGTGTATCCAGTCCAAGGATCATCCATTACTTGTGTGATACCCATACCAAAGCTAAAGTACACGGATGAAGGGAGGGACAAGGCAGGTACTTAAACGGAAGGTACCACTGCCTGTAAAACCTTTCTCCCAAAAAGAGCCTCCGAAGAAGCAAAAGTATCAAATTTATAGAATTTTGAAAAGGTATGAAGCGAAGACCAAGTCGCAGCCTTGCAAATCTGTTCAACAGAAGCCTTGTTTTTAAAGGCCCAAGTGGAAGCCACAGCTCTAGTAGAATGAGCTGTAATCCTTTCAGGAGGCTGCTGGCCAGCAGTATCATAAGCTAAGCGAATTATGCTTTTTAGCCAAAACGAAAGAGAGGTTGCCGAAGCCTTTTGACCTCTCCTCTGTCCAGAGTAGACAACAAACAAGATAAGGTTCGTTAAAAATTTAAACACTTTATTTAACATATATACAAAGACAGACAATTTACTTAAATCGGATCACTGTATAGAAACAAACAATCATAAATTGTTTCTATATATTGTCATTCCAAGTGACCCAACTCTAACATCATAAAACCAAACCTAAACCAAAAGGTAAAGGTAAAATATAAGGGCTACGTGCTCCAGAAAATACTATAGTGGTGAAGTTTTTGTTGAGTAGGTTTCAAGTGTAAATCATACAGTGCTCACACAGGCTATGCGCTCAAAGGCGTCCTCCTACCTGCGTACTGCTGAGATTTAACTCAGTCAGCCGATTTCTAGCTGATCCCTATCAATCGATATCTCAACATTCATACAGTCACAGTGTATCTGTCTGGATTTAAATATAAAGTTGCTTAGTTTTTGGAGTGTATATATATGTATTAGCGATTTCAGTTCTAAGTGCTTATCATCACTACTTGAACCAGTTCTGAAAAATATATTGGCACCATAAGCCCTTTTATCAAATCAGATTATTGCCCTTGGATCGCTATATATATATTTATAAAAAGTAAACGCTCTTAGAGCGGCAACAATAGTAACCCAACAGATTTTTCGTAACTTAGTTTCTAACACCACGCTAGAGTTCCAGAGCACGCCCACCGACGCGTTTCGTCACTTGTACGTGACTTCGTCAGGGCATAGGGCCCGCCCAGCCTCAAGTGCCGTCTTTTATCCTCCATAGTTGCCATGGTAACGGCTTGTGTATTGCGGAAGTGTCCACCGCAATATCTACGGCTAATAAGTGTTACTCTCCGATATTACTGTTAGGTAATGTGTGATATGTCCGGTGTAGGCAAATTATTAATCTCAGATTGTTATACGGAGCATTTATGCAGTAATAGGAAGCTATCCTCCGACTGACTGAATGATTTTTACAGACACATCTGCAATTACATATGTATTGTTTGTTTTTCACAGTAGTGAGTGCGATCTATCTCTGAAAATATTTTTATGAAAGTATAGCAGCAGTTTATGCTAAACAATGTGTTATTTAACATAAGGACGAAGGGTTAAATGTTTATTGAGCATAAGTCTATATGTATAATCGTTCTAAAAGCTTATATTTCTCTAGTATCAAACTGACAATTCAGTATGTATCTATTTAATATACAAGAATGTAAAGGAATGTATGTCTATATGGCTTAATTAGCTTTATAGATGATTTTAGGGTTATAGATGATTTTATCATAGCACATTTTTGTAAAGTTTACACATCCATCCTATACTTATCTAGATAAAGGAGCCAAATCCTAATTCTGTTGCTCCCTAAGGGGATATGTGTGTAATTTTCAACTATATATATAGTCATCTTTAGTAGCTACTTCCCATACTTCTTGCTTTATTACCGATATATAGGCTTAGGTATAGATCTTTAGTTCGATCTTAAATTAGAGTATGACCTCTAGAGAAAGCTCTTATAAGAGATTGCCTCATTTAAACCCTTTGGTGATGCAGATTTTAGTTCATGTATCCATCTGCATTCTTTTTGAAGCAGAAGTTTGTTAATGTCACCCCTTCTGCCTTTAAGCTTTAGTTGTTCTATGGCAAAGAAATGTATCTGATATTTCTCTTGTGGATGAACTGTGTTCATATGCTTAGCTACTGGTACATTTCTGTCCCATTTTATGTCCCCTATATGTTCAAGGACTCTTGTTCTTAGTTCCCTTGAGGTTTCACCTACATAGATTAGGGGACATTTGCACATGGCTACGTATACCACTCTCTTGGTTCTACAGTTCATGAATTCCTTTATAGGGTAATTTTTCCCTGTTTTTGGATGAACAAATTGTTTCATTGGGGACATATTTTTACACGCTTGGCAGCGGCCGCATTTAAAGAACCCTTTAGTTTCTTGAAGCCATGTTTTCTGAGGATTTTGTACAAAATGACTCCTAGTCAGGGTGTCTTTCAAATTCTGTGATCTCCTAATAGTTATCTTTGGTCTATCAGCGATAACTTCAGACAATTCAGGGTCCTCCTGTAAAACGTGCCAATGTTTTTGAAATATGTGTTGGATACTGCTGTGTTTTTCATCGAATGTACCTATAATTCTAATTTGCTGACTGTCTTTATTTCTGTCAGTGTCAATTTTTTCCTGTAGTAGGGGTGCTCTCTCTAGTGCCTTAGCTCTTTGGTAAGCTTTTTTGAGGCATCTATTAGGGTAACCCCTTTCTTTGAACCTTTTTCTTAGCTCTTGAGCTTCCAATTCAAAATCTTCTAATGAACTGCAGTTGCGCCTAGCCCTCAAATATTGGCCATATGGGATTCCCATCCTTTGACTTTTTGGATGGTAACTCTTCCAGTTTAGGAGATTATTAGTAGCTGTCTCTTTCCTAAATAATTTTGTACTTAGGGATCCATTGCACTCTTTTCGAATTTCCAAATCTAGAAAGGAAATGCTTGTTTCTTCAATCATTGAGGTATAGTGCATACCATGAGTATTGTCATTTAGCCATAACATAAAATCATTAAAGTTCTCTTTGGAACCTGTCCATAGTATAAGCACATCATCGATGTAGCGAATGAATAGATCCATATATTTCATAAAGGGATTCATTTCTTCATTGAGGATATATGTATGTTCTATCCAACCTAAAAACAAATTTGCATAAGTGGGGGCACAACATGTGCCCATTGCTGTGCCCCTTTTCTGCAAGTATACTTTATTATCAAAAAGAAAGTAATTGTGTTGTAACACAAAATCAAGTAGTTCAATTACAAAGTCATCAGCCTCACTGCCTTTTGGGTTTGTCATTTTTAAGAAGAATTGTACAGCCTGTTTTCCTAGAGAGTGTGATATATTTGAATATAGACTCTCAACGTCAATGCTTGCTAGTAGTGTATTCTCACTAACATAAACATTTTCCAAGCATTTTAGAACTTCTTTAGTGTCTTGGACATATGATGTCAGTGTGTGTACATATTGTCTTAATTTCTTGTCTAAAAAAGTACTCACTTTTTCAGTCAAGCAACCGTTCCCAGATACTATAGGTCTTCCCGGGGGTGACAGTAAGTTTTTGTGAACTTTTGGCAGGCTGTAAAATGTAGCTACTCTGGGTTTCAATTCACTCATATATTGATGTTCTGATTTTGTAATGATTCTTTCACCATACCCTTTGTCTAATATAGATTTCAGTTCTTTTATATATATTAGTGTCGGGTCTTTAGATAAAATTTCATAATTATCTTTATTTGTTAGAATATCAAGACACATCTTTTTGTACTGGGGGTTTGACATGATAACCAAGTTACCGCCCTTATCGGCATTCTTAATTGTTATATCAGTGTTGTTGGTTAATTCTGCCAATGCTTCTCTTTCTTTAAAACTAAGATTCTTTTTAGTTTTACTTTTACGATTAAGGGCTTCAAGTTCTGTAGTTACCAATGTTACAAATTTGTCTATCGTTGGATATTTGGAGATTGTGGGCATGAAGGTGCTCTTAGGTTTCACAATGCTATTTGTTTGTATAGCATCAGTGTCATCATTTTCATCTAGTAATGTTTTCATTAGAGTGACAATTTCTAGATCCTCTTCATCCACTCCCATATCCCTAAGGCATGCTTTATTCGCCTCCTTGTGGTATTTGTGTAGTGCCAGCTTTCTGGCAAAAAGATGTGTGTCTTTGACCCAATTAAAGGTGTCATATTTAGGGGTAGGGATAAAGGAAAGCCCCTTGGATAGTAAACTATGGTGTTCATGTCTCAGAGTAATTTCTGCCAAATTGATGACTTGTAATTGATTATCTTTCATTTTTGTTTGTTTGGTTTTCTCTTGTTCTGTTGTCTTGTTTTTATATTTGCTTTTGGTGGGAACAGATCTTTCTCTAAAAAAATCCTGGTAATGGATGGTTCTGTCATAGGTGTTATAGCTGTAGTTGTGGTTATTGGTGTTGATTCTTCTTCTGACAATTCTGACTCTGTAGAAGAACTTTCTACTGTGGTATTTTTACCTTTATTTTCCTGTATCTGTCTCACATTTCTACGTTTGTAATTAACTTTATAAATATTGCCTTTTTGATGGTCTGACCAGTCTCTCTGTAGTTTTCTATTTTTTGTTTCACTAAGTTCTTCTTTTAGTTTATCAATATGGAATTTTAGTTTTTGATCTAAAGCCTCAAAATCTTTGTCTGAGGTGAATTTGTTGGTTTGTATTCTTGCCTCTTCAACTAATTTTGTTAGTTGCTCATATTGACTTCTTTCATATTCTAATGTCAGTTTCATCAGATCTAATGAGCACTGTGTCAGAATTTCCTGCCACCTTACGACAAAGTTCTCATCTGGGATGTGAAAAGAAGGTGCTAATTGTATCCTCAGACCCCTAGGAATGAGTTTGTTTTTTACATAGTTTTCTAAACTAAAAATCTCCCAAAAGGTCTTAACTTGTTTTTTCATAATTTTGGCTATACTTTTGAAGGCTTCTTCTATATTTGTAGCTTTTGGACATATATTGCCTACATTTAGTGTAAAGAGCCTTTCGGCCTCCTGTTTCCATTTATCAAAGTCAATATTAGAAGATAGATAGCCCGCCATAGCTATCTATTCTTTTTACCTTTAAGTTCCCAAATTCAAAGGATGTGAATTGAATCACTATTATAATAAGGTTGGTTAGGGAAGGAATTCAAGGATTTGTAGCATTTAAGCTAAGTGCTGAATTAGGCACTATTAAATTAGATAAGGTTCGTTAAAAATTTAAACACTTTATTTAACATATATACAAAGACAGACAATTTACTTAAATCGGATCACTGTATAGAAACAAACAATCATAAATTGTTTCTATATATTGTCATTCCAAGTGACCCAACTCTAACATCATAAAACCAAACCTAAACCAAAAGGTAAAGGTAAAATATAAGGGCTACGTGCTCCAGAAAATACTATAGTGGTGAAGTTTTTGTTGAGTAGGTTTCAAGTGTAAATCATACAGTGCTCACACAGGCTATGCGCTCAAAGGCGTCCTCCTACCTGCGTACTGCTGAGATTTAACTCAGTCAGCCGATTTCTAGCTGATCCCTATCAATCGATATCTCAACATTCATACAGTCACAGTGTATCTGTCTGGATTTAAATATAAAGTTGCTTAGTTTTTGGAGTGTATATATATGTATTAGCGATTTCAGTTCTAAGTGCTTATCATCACTACTTGAACCAGTTCTGAAAAATATATTGGCACCATAAGCCCTTTTATCAAATCAGATTATTGCCCTTGGATCGCTATATATATATTTATAAAAAGTAAACGCTCTTAGAGCGGCAACAATAGTAACCCAACAGATTTTTCGTAACTTAGTTTCTAACACCACGCTAGAGTTCCAGAGCACGCCCACCGACGCGTTTCGTCACTTGTACGTGACTTCGTCAGGGCATAGGGCCCGCCCAGCCTCAAGTGCCGTCTTTTATCCTCCATAGTTGCCATGGTAACGGCTTGTGTATTGCGGAAGTGTCCACCGCAATATCTACGGCTAATAAGTGTTACTCTCCGATATTACTGTTAGGTAATGTGTGATATGTCCGGTGTAGGCAAATTATTAATCTCAGATTGTTATACGGAGCATTTATGCAGTAATAGGAAGCTATCCTCCGACTGACTGAATGATTTTTACAGACACATCTGCAATTACATATGTATTGTTTGTTTTTCACAGTAGTGAGTGCGATCTATCTCTGAAAATATTTTTATGAAAGTATAGCAGCAGTTTATGCTAAACAATGTGTTATTTAACATAAGGACGAAGGGTTAAATGTTTATTGAGCATAAGTCTATATGTATAATCGTTCTAAAAGCTTATATTTCTCTAGTATCAAACTGACAATTCAGTATGTATCTATTTAATATACAAGAATGTAAAGGAATGTATGTCTATATGGCTTAATTAGCTTTATAGATGATTTTAGGGTTATAGATGATTTTATCATAGCACATTTTTGTAAAGTTTACACATCCATCCTATACTTATCTAGATAAAGGAACCAAATCCTAATTCTGTTGCTCCCTAAGGGGATATGTGTGTAATTTTCAACTATATATATAGTCATCTTTAGTAGCTACTTCCCATACTTCTTGCTTTATTACCGATATATAGGCTTAGGTATAGATCTTTAGTTCGATCTTAAATTAGAGTATGACCTCTAGAGAAAGCTCTTATAAGAGATTGCCTCATTTAAACCCTTTGGTGATGCAGATTTTAGTTCATGTATCCATCTGCATTCTTTTTGAAGCAGAAGTTTGTTAATGTCACCCCTTCTGCCTTTAAGCTTTAGTTGTTCTATGGCAAAGAAATGTATCTGATATTTCTCTTGTGGATGAACTGTGTTCATATGCTTAGCTACTGGTACATTTCTGTCCCATTTTATGTCCCCTATATGTTCAAGGACTCTTGTTCTTAGTTCCCTTGAGGTTTCACCTACATAGATTAGGGGACATTTGCACATGGCTACGTATACCACTCTCTTGGTTCTACAGTTCATGAATTCCTTTATAGGGTCATTTTTCCCTGTTTTTGGATGAACAAATTGTTTCATTGGGGACATATTTTTACACGCTTGGCAGCGGCCGCATTTAAAGAACCCTTTAGTTTCTTGAAGCCATGTTTTCTGAGGATTTTGTACAAAATGACTCCTAGTCAGGGTGTCTTTCAAATTCTGTGATCTCCTATTAGTTATCTTTGGTCTATCAGCGATAACTTCAGACAATTCAGGGTCCTCCTGTAAAACGTGCCAATGTTTTTGAAATATGTGTTGGATACTGCTGTGTTTTTCATCGAATGTACCTATAATTCTAATTTGCTGACTGTCTTTATTTCTGTCAGTGTCAATTTTTTCCTGTAGTAGGGGTGCTCTCTCTAGTGCCTTAGCTCTTTGGTAAGCTTTTTTGAGGCATCTATTAGGGTAACCCCTTTCTTTGAACCTTTTTCTTAGCTCTTGAGCTTCCAATTCAAAATCTTCTAATGAACTGCAGTTGCGCCTAGCCCTCAAATATTGGCCATATGGGATTCCCATCCTTTGACTTTTTGGATGGTAACTCTTCCAGTTTAGGAGATTATTAGTAGCTGTCTCTTTCCTAAATAATTTTGTACTTAGGGATCCATTGCACTCTTTTCGAATTTCCAAATCTAGAAAGGAAATGCTTGTTTCTTCAATCATTGAGGTATAGTGCACACCATGAGTATTGTCATTTAGCCATAACATAAAATCATTAAAGTTCTCTTTGGAACCTGTCCATAGTATAAGCACATCATCGATGTAGCGAATGAATAGATCCATATATTTCATAAAGGGATTCATTTCTTCATTGAGGATATATGTATGTTCTATCCAACCTAAAAACAAATTTGCATAAGTGGGGGCACAACATGTGCCCATTGCTGTGCCCCTTTTCTGCAAGTATACTTTATTATCAAAAAGAAAGTAATTGTGTTGTAACACAAAATCAAGTAGTTCAATTACAAAGTCATCAGCCTCACTGCCTTTTGGGTTTGTCATTTTTAAGAAGAATTGTACAGCCTGTTTTCCTAGAGAGTGTGATATATTTGAATATAGACTCTCAACGTCAATGCTTGCTAGTAGTGTATTCTCACTAACATAAACATTTTCCAAGCATTTTAGAACTTCTTTAGTGTCTTGGACATATGATGTCAGTGTGTGTACATATTGTCTTAATTTCTTGTCTAAAAAAGTACTCACTTTTTCAGTCAAGCAACCGTTCCCAGATACTATAGGTCTTCCCGGGGGTGACAGTAAGTTTTTGTGAACTTTTGGCAGGCTGTAAAATGTAGCTACTCTGGGTTTCAATTCACTCATATATTGATGTTCTGATTTTGTAATGATTCTTTCACCATACCCTTTGTCTAATATAGATTTCAGTTCTTTTATATATATTAGTGTCGGGTCTTTAGATAAAATTTCATAATTATCTTTATTTGTTAGAATATCAAGACACATCTTTTTGTACTGGGGGTTTGACATGATAACCAAGTTACCGCCCTTATCGGCATTCTTAATTGTTATATCAGTGTTGTTGGTTAATTCTGCCAATGCTTCTCTTTCTTTAAAACTAAGATTCTTTTTAGTTTTACTTTTACGATTAAGGGCTTCAAGTTCTGTAGTTACCAATGTTACAAATTTGTCTATCGTTGGATATTTGGAGATTGTGGGCATGAAGGTGCTCTTAGGTTTCACAATGCTATTTGTTTGTATAGCATCAGTGTCATCATTTTCATCTAGTAATGTTTTCATTAGAGTGACAATTTCTAGATCCTCTTCATCCACTCCCATATCCCTAAGGCATGCTTTATTCGCCTCCTTGTGGTATTTGTGTAGTGCCAGCTTTCTGGCAAAAAGATGTGTGTCTTTGACCCAATTAAAGGTGTCATATTTAGGGGTAGGGATAAAGGAAAGCCCCTTGGATAGTAAACTATGATGTTCATGTCTCAGAGTAATTTCTGCCAAATTGATGACTTGTAATTGATTATCTTTCATTTTTGTTTGTTTGGTTTTCTCTTGTTCTGTTGTCTTGTTTTTATATTTGCTTTTGGTGGGAACAGATCTTTCTCTAAAAAAATCCTGGTAATGGATGGTTCTGTCATAGGTGTTATAGCTGTAGTTGTGGTTATTGGTGTTGATTCTTCTTCTGACAATTCTGACTCTGTAGAAGAACTTTCTACTGTGGTATTTTTACCTTTATTTTCCTGTATCTGTCTCACATTTCTACGTTTGTAATTAACTTTATAAATATTGCCTTTTTGATGGTCTGACCAGTCTCTCTGTAGTTTTCTATTTTTTGTTTCACTAAGTTCTTCTTTTAGTTTATCAATATGGAATTTTAGTTTTTGATCTAAAGCCTCAAAATCTTTGTCTGAGGTGAATTTGTTGGTTTGTATTCTTGCCTCTTCAACTAATTTTGTTAGTTGCTCATATTGACTTCTTTCATATTCTAATGTCAGTTTCATCAGATCTAATGAGCACTGTGTCAGAATTTCCTGCCACCTTACGACAAAGTTCTCATCTGGGATGTGAAAAGAAGGTGCTAATTGTATCCTCAGACCCCTAGGAATGAGTTTGTTTTTTACATAGTTTTCTAAACTAAAAATCTCCCAAAAGGTCTTAACTTGTTTTTTCATAATTTTGGCTATACTTTTGAAGGCTTCTTCTATATTTGTAGCTTTTGGACATATATTGCCTACATTTAGTGTAAAGAGCCTTTCGGCCTCCTGTTTCCATTTATCAAAGTCAATATTAGAAGATAGATAGCCCGCCATAGCTATCTATTCTTTTTACCTTTAAGTTCCCAAATTCAAAGGATGTGAATTGAATCACTATTATAATAAGGTTGGTTAGGGAAGGAATTCAAGGATTTGTAGCATTTAAGCTAAGTGCTGAATTAGGCACTATTAAATTAGATAAGGTTCGTTAAAAATTTAAACACTTTATTTAACATATATACAAAGACAGACAATTTACTTAAATCGGATCACTGTATAGAAACAAACAATCATAAATTGTTTCTATATATTGTCATTCCAAGTGACCCAACTCTAACATCATAAAACCAAACCTAAACCAAAAGGTAAAGGTAAAATATAAGGGCTACGTGCTCCAGAAAATACTATAGTGGTGAAGTTTTTGTTGAGTAGGTTTCAAGTGTAAATCATACAGTGCTCACACAGGCTATGCGCTCAAAGGCGTCCTCCTACCTGCGTACTGCTGAGATTTAACTCAGTCAGCCGATTTCTAGCTGATCCCTATCAATCGATATCTCAACATTCATACAGTCACAGTGTATCTGTCTGGATTTAAATATAAAGTTGCTTAGTTTTTGGAGTGTATATATATGTATTAGCGATTTCAGTTCTAAGTGCTTATCATCACTACTTGAACCAGTTCTGAAAAATATATTGGCACCATAAGCCCTTTTATCAAATCAGATTATTGCCCTTGGATCGCTATATATATATTTATAAAAAGTAAACGCTCTTAGAGCGGCAACAATAGTAACCCAACAGATTTTTCGTAACTTAGTTTCTAACACCACGCTAGAGTTCCAGAGCACGCCCACCGACGCGTTTCGTCACTTGTACGTGACTTCGTCAGGGCATAGGGCCCGCCCAGCCTCAAGTGCCGTCTTTTATCCTCCATAGTTGCCATGGTAACGGCTTGTGTATTGCGGAAGTGTCCACCGCAATATCTACGGCTAATAAGTGTTACTCTCCGATATTACTGTTAGGTAATGTGTGATATGTCCGGTGTAGGCAAATTATTAATCTCAGATTGTTATACGGAGCATTTATGCAGTAATAGGAAGCTATCCTCCGACTGACTGAATGATTTTTACAGACACATCTGCAATTACATATGTATTGTTTGTTTTTCACAGTAGTGAGTGCGATCTATCTCTGAAAATATTTTTATGAAAGTATAGCAGCAGTTTATGCTAAACAATGTGTTATTTAACATAAGGACGAAGGGTTAAATGTTTATTGAGCATAAGTCTATATGTATAATCGTTCTAAAAGCTTATATTTCTCTAGTATCAAACTGACAATTCAGTATGCATCTATTTAATATACAAGAATGTAAAGGAATGTATGTCTATATGGCTTAATTAGCTTTATAGATGATTTTAGGGTTATAGATGATTTTATCATAGCACATTTTTGTAAAGTTTACACATCCATCCTATACTTATCTAGATAAAGGAGCCAAATCCTAATTCTGTTGCTCCCTAAGGGGATATGTGTGTAATTTTCAACTATATATATAGTCATCTTTAGTAGCTACTTCCCATACTTCTTGCTTTATTACCGATATATAGGCTTAGGTATAGATCTTTAGTTCGATCTTAAATTAGAGTATGACCTCTAGAGAAAGCTCTTATAAGAGATTGCCTCATTTAAACCCTTTGGTGATGCAGATTTTAGTTCATGTATCCATCTGCATTCTTTTTGAAGCAGAAGTTTGTTAATGTCACCCCTTCTGCCTTTAAGCTTTAGTTGTTCTATGGCAAAGAAATGTATCTGATATTTCTCTTGTGGATGAACTGTGTTCATATGCTTAGCTACTGGTACATTTCTGTCCCATTTTATGTCCCCTATATGTTCAAGGACTCTTGTTCTTAGTTCCCTTGAGGTTTCACCTACATAGATTAGGGGACATTTGCACATGGCTACGTATACCACTCTCTTGGTTCTACAGTTCATGAATTCCTTTATAGGGTAATTTTTCCCTGTTTTTGGATGAACAAATTGTTTCATTGGGGACATATTTTTACACGCTTGGCAGCGGCCGCATTTAAAGAACCCTTTAGTTTCTTGAAGCCATGTTTTCTGAGGATTTTGTACAAAATGACTCCTAGTCAGGGTGTCTTTCAAATTCTGTGATCTCCTAATAGTTATCTTTGGTCTATCAGCGATAACTTCAGACAATTCAGGGTCCTCCTGTAAAACGTGCCAATGTTTTTGAAATATGTGTTGGATACTGCTGTGTTTTTCATCGAATGTACCTATAATTCTAATTTGCTGACTGTCTTTATTTCTGTCAGTGTCAATTTTTTCCTGTAGTAGGGGTGCTCTCTCTAGTGCCTTAGCTCTTTGGTAAGCTTTTTTGAGGCATCTATTAGGGTAACCCCTTTCTTTGAACCTTTTTCTTAGCTCTTGAGCTTCCAATTCAAAATCTTCTAATGAACTGCAGTTGCGCCTAGCCCTCAAATATTGGCCATATGGGATTCCCATCCTTTGACTTTTTGGATGGTAACTCTTCCAGTTTAGGAGATTATTAGTAGCTGTCTCTTTCCTAAATAATTTTGTACTTAGGGATCCATTGCACTCTTTTCGAATTTCCAAATCTAGAAAGGAAATGCTTGTTTCTTCAATCATTGAGGTATAGTGCATACCATGAGTATTGTCATTTAGCCATAACATAAAATCATTAAAGTTCTCTTTGGAACCTGTCCATAGTATAAGCACATCATCGATGTAGCGAATGAATAGATCCATATATTTCATAAAGGGATTCATTTCTTCATTGAGGATATATGTATGTTCTATCCAACCTAAAAACAAATTTGCATAAGTGGGGGCACAACATGTGCCCATTGCTGTGCCCCTTTTCTGCAAGTATACTTTATTATCAAAAAGAAAGTAATTGTGTTGTAACACAAAATCAAGTAGTTCAATTACAAAGTCAACAGCCTCACTGCAAATTTGTTTTTAGGTTGGATAGAACATACATATATCCTCAATGAAGAAATGAATCCCTTTATGAAATATATGGATCTATTCATTCGCTACATCGATGATGTGCTTATACTATGGACAGGTTCCAAAGAGAACTTTAATGATTTTATGTTATGGCTAAATGACAATACTCATGGTATGCACTATACCTCAATGATTGAAGAAACAAGCATTTCCTTTCTAGATTTGGAAATTCGAAAAGAGTGCAATGGATCCCTAAGTACAAAATTATTTAGGAAAGAGACAGCTACTAATAATCTCCTAAACTGGAAGAGTTACCATCCAAAAAGTCAAAGGATGGGAATCCCATATGGCCAATATTTGAGGGCTAGGCGCAACTGCAGTTCATTAGAAGATTTTGAATTGGAAGCTCAAGAGCTAAGAAAAAGGTTCAAAGAAAGGGGTTACCCTAATAGATGCCTCAAAAAAGCTTACCAAAGAGCTAAGGCACTAGAGAGAGCACCCCTACTACAGGAAAAAATTGACACTGACAGAAATAAAGACAGTCAGCAAATTAGAATTATAGGTACATTCGATGAAAAACACAGCAGTATCCAACACATATTTCAAAAACATTGGCACGTTTTACAGGAGGACCCTGAATTGTCTGAAGTTATCGCTGATAGACCAAAGATAACTAATAGGAGATCACAGAATTTGAAAGACACCCTGACTAGGAGTCATTTTGTACAAAATCCTCAGAAAACATGGCTTCAAGAAACTAAAGGGTTCTTTAAATGCGGCCGCTGCCAAGCGTGTAAAAATATGTCCCCAATGAAACAATTTGTTCATCCAAAAACAGGGAAAAATTACCCTATAAAGGAATTCATGAACTGTAGAACCAAGAGAGTGGTATACGTAGCCATGTGCAAATGTCCCCTAATCTATGTAGGTGAAACCTCAAGGGAACTAAGAACAAGAGTCCTTGAACATATAGGGGACATAAAATGGGACAGAAATGTACCAGTAGCTAAGCATATGAACACAGTTCATCCACAAGAGAAATATCAGATACATTTCTTTGCCATAGAACAACTAAAGCTTAAAGGCAGAAGGGGTGACATTAACAAACTTCTGCTTCAAAAAGAATGCA